>NC_139706.1:41178532-41303532 GCF_964188405.1 Protomyctophum parallelum
ATAATTCAAGCTTGGACTACAGCTGCATGTTGGTGAGTTTAACGTCGTTTAAGACAAGCAGATCGCAAACCAAAAAAGATGAGTGGGGAGTCAATGGAGGGTATTGCAACTCTAGATTCATCCCATTATAAAAAAATCTAGAGTTGCAAATTGCGGCTAAGGGTCCCTGTGCATTTCTTCCACACGCTATGGTAGGCAGATGTACATACCCTCCATTCAGGCCGTGCTGCGGCCTTGTGGTGGTGGTGAGATGTTTCAAAAGATGCATAAAGAGGCTATAGGAGACAATGGAAACGTGGGAGAAATTTAATTTGGTGCAGATGCCGTTAAGTATTCTGTTAAATTTTTTTGACCGTTTTTGACCGTTTTTGGATTGTACCGCCTCCCGCACAGAGAGTGGCTAGCTGCACGTCCCTACGTTCCTGCCTCTGATCTGCTCTGTCTCAGCTAGCCACTCTATCTCATTGCGGGAAGCGGTAGCCTACAATGGGGAGCTGGGAGCTGGGAGCTGACAACATTGCTTCATCATACAATTAGGGCTACAACTATCAATTAAGTTATTATCGATTACTCCATCAATTAGTCTACATTGATTATTTTTTGAATTGAATTTGAATTGAATTAAATCGACGGTTAACTTGACATTTAACATGCGTGGCAGGTTAAAACTAACCCTTGGCTTCATTTGAGGTTAGGTTTAGGTTTAGGGTAGGGTATCGGACTAATGCCTATCGGACCAAACAAATGCACCCATGTCTCCCAAGGATCCAAACTAGTGAAAATGGCCGATCTACAAGCTCACATCGTCCTGCGAAGCGACACTTTGTGAGGTAGTAGATCTGCTATTTTCCCTACTTCTTAGTAGTGACAATTTATTTTCTTTTTTCTTGTATAATGTAATTTGAAATGTTAAATTTTTGGGGCTTTAATGGATAGTAGCCTACATAAGAGTGACAGGAAACAGGGACTCAAGGGCAGTGGGACTCGAGAATCAAGCTTTATATGCACCTTAACCACTAGGTCAGAATACTTTATTAACAGTTTTAAGAGGTACAGTTATATTACTAATGCTAAAAGGATAACACAAAAGGCCCCGAGGTTCCATTGTGGTCCTATATCAAATATGTAATTCAATTCAACAAGACATACTACATACTATAGACAATACTATAGGCCTACAGGAAATCATCAGATAGATGTTGAAGGAATCATCTATTTCGATTTAGCTGAAATGATGCCCCATGAGAACAATTTCTCAAAGTCATTAACCGTAGGCCATACCTTGTATAAATGATAGTACATCGTTCTTGAATTAGAAGGGGTATTATCACGCTTGGCTCTGAATTAATCTGTTGGTTAATGGAAGTAATTAGAGTTTAGCCTAATTGGTGTCAGTGGAATTAGTCACATTCTCTGCGTGACAATGTTAAAGGTTTGCACAAAGTGGCTGCTTTGTGGCATAAATTGCCAATGGCACAGATAACCCTTGCTGACTCCATTCATTCTGCTCCATACTTTTCACTAGAATAAAACCTTGAGCCTGTTAATGAACCATGAACCAGAGCCAGAGCAATAGCTCAGATGCAAAGATACTATACAGTGTACAGTAGCCTAATGTTACAATACAGCAGTGTCACCCACAAAAAGCATACTAAATGGCTGTGCAACATATCTGTCGAGGGAGTGTGTTTGCTGGGGGATGTGTGATTATTGCACCCTTGATAATGCCCCAGAATGCATTAGCTATTTTGCTGCGTTTGAACGTGGGAAAAAAAATGGTCCGTTGGTCAGGTAATTGCCCACAGAGCTGAACATGGCAGCACAATGCACAATTCAACTGTGTGTTGCTGCATACAGAATAACCCAGAAACGCGTGCACGCGAGCACACACTCACATGAACGCACGCACACCAGTCGCGAGTGCGAATGCACGCATGCACACACACACGCACATGTACATGCAGAGGCGGAGGTGTGGAGCCTCGTAAGTGAGACATCTTACACATGCTCTTCATGTGGTGAGAAAAATAAGATAGGAAACTCACACCTCCCACACCCTGTCAGTCCAGTGCATTAAGCAAGGGAAACACTTGGCTTTACCCAACGGAGAATCAGTGGTTCCAACTGGGAAATTGGGTCTTGGATTTCATTACTGAGTTCCTAAGCCGATTTCTGCCATCTGTTATCAACAAACCGACCCATTCACCCTGTCAAATACGGAAGCTTGGTCAAATGCCTCAGGCATCCCTGGCCGACTTACAGGCCGACTTACAGGCCGATAATGCACTCCACTTTATGTTTAAACAAGAGCACATAATCCACTATGACAGGACTTGAGAATTGACTTAATGTTGCAATGCAGCGTTGTATCCGCTTGCTCATAACTGCAGCCCACATCGAAGGTACAAAAAAGCAATGCAAAAATAACAATCAAGAGAGAAGGGAATACAGTACTGGGACAAATTGGTGAAGGAATCCGGGGAACGGTATTCAAATTAAACTCATTACTCCTAATTTTGCGGGGGGTCACATCTCACATGTGACTTTGGGGAGGGGGCGTACCCCCATGATTGTCGCCCATGCCAGAATGGAACACAGCCTTCATTGGTATCATTGGTAACACCTGTGAGGAAAGTATAAGAAGAGGCCCAATTTCTTTCCAATATAGGTGCTGTGCATAGAGCCTAATTACAAACAAAATTCTGCTCAAATTACTAGGCAGGACCAAGCTTGGTGGACGTAAATAAGCTCTGTGCATAACTGTAGTCCAAGATTTCTAGAAGGTTCATTTCCCCATGAACCATTTTTAAATGTCATGTTTCGGCCTCTGTGGCCTTCATCAGGTATTTGACAATACCTGACGAAGGCCACAGAGGCCGAAAGTTGTGATTTTTACCCTGCCTTGGTAAATAAAGCTTTCAAAACGGTGTGCAGACTTATTCTTTCTTTTGCAGTCTGTTCTTTTTTGTTTGAGCACCCGTTGAATTAGCCCGGGATGTGAGTGTACCTCCTGACCACTTTATGTTACACGCAAATGTCATGTTATAATAATCAGCCAAGTTTTATTACTTTAGTTTTATGTATCTGCTCTGATGAAGATCAGTCAGAATGGCTGACCTATAAGGCGTTGTTGTCAACAGCGGCCATGTATGCACTGCCTTCCACTTGACCAAGCGGGCCGTACTATTTGACATGTCGAGAATGAGTAAGTGTTGAAGCCAAATGCATCAATGAGCCCTGAATGCAATCTAGCAGCATGGGTTCCGTCTCTGATGAGATTTCCTCTGACGTCCCCGGATCACACCATGGCAATCCGAGGAGATGTCTGGTCTCATTAAGGAGGGTGCGTGTGTGTGTGTGTGTGTGTGTGTGTGTGTGTGTGTGTGTGTGTGTGTGTGTGTGTGTGTGTGTGTGTGTGTGTGTGTGTGTGTGTGTGTGTGTGTGTGCGTGTGCGTGTGCGTGTGTGTGTGACAGTGTGGGAGAGCATGTATTTCTGTACTTGTGAGGGCCAAACCTCCCCGCGGGTATAGTAACAATTTAGAAGTAGACATATTGTCCTGGTCTTCACAAGAGTTATTACTGTGAATATGCGTGCGTGTGTGTGCGTGTGTGTGCGTGCACGTTTTGGAGTTACGACGCGCTGTAGGGCAACGTGGTGTGAGCTTGTAGATCGGCTGTTCTTGGCTTTCCGGTTTATAGGGCTAAAATGTCAAGAAATTGTAAAAATGGCATTCATGAATGTCCTCACAAATATAGTATTAGAAAGGTGTGTGTGTGTGTAAATGGTAAATGGTGCATTTATATAGCGCCTTTATCATTTACATTCACCCATTCACACACACATTCATACACCGATTCATGCAGCGGAAACCATGCAAGGCACCAACTAGCACATCGGGAGCAATTAGGGGTTCAGTGTCTTGCTCAAGGACACTTCGACAGTAACTCTGGGGGAGCCCGGGTTCGAACTGGCAACCTTACGTGTGTGTGTGTGTGTGTGTGTGTGTGTGTGTGTGTGTGTGTGTGTGTGTGTGTGTGTGTGTGTGTGTGTGTACGTGTGCAGGGGTGGGAGTGGTATAATACTGTATGCCCCTACATGTCGATTGCATCTCCCGCACACTCCAGTCTACTGTAGTGCACCTCGTGGGACCACTTTGTCTCATCAATACGGTGAACAAAGAAATGTGATCCATTAGTGGAAACACTGTTTCGCAGATTTAATTGCTGTGGGGCCTGCATGTGCACGTCACTTGTCATGGCCACAAGAATATGGAGCCGAAACCAGACAAAGCCGGGATGTTTGGTGGATAAGGCCGTGCGGTGCAGAACGGTGACCTTTGGGAAAAGAAATGCACGCCATTTCCCCGACTCAATCTACGTTTCCCATCTGAGTGTGTAGAAGATAGAGATTAGTGGGGTGTTCTCACGTTTTATAGCCTGCTATAACTGGCCTGGGTACAGCCTTACTCTTATAACCACATGTGCATACTGTACTGTGCGTGTGGAAATGGGAAGATGGAGTCGCATACAACCTGAACAGCGGTTTTGTTAATGTGAGACTGGTATACAAAACGAACAGCACATACTGGTGTGTCACTGTGTCCCCTCACACAAGATATCAGAGTGAAATATGGACATGAGGGTATTGATTTGAGCTCAGTCTTTGTGGGCACTAACAGAGAGACTTTGTGTATGCTATTTGTATTTGTATTTGTATTTATTTATTCAGCACAGTATAAAAAACAACACAGTGAACCCAAGGGGTAGAGGCCTCTACCTATGTAAATCACAATGAAACATCTTATACGAGGCCTCTACCTATGTACATCACAATGAAACATCTTATACGAGGCCTCTACCTATGTAAATCACAATGAAACATCTTATACGAGGCCTCTACCTATGTAAATCACAATGAAACATTGTACAAGAGATATAGAATATCCAGAATACATGAGTGCAGTATATAAAACAAGAACAAAACAAAAAAACAACAAGAACATGATTAGAATTCTTGGTTATCTGATTAGAGAAAAGAAGAGATGATACAAAGAAATATAATTAAGTGATCTGGTCAATTAAGTGGGTCCTAAACATATGTTTAAAATATTTAATGAAGGAGAATTTGATGAGATTGCTGTATAGGTGTTCCATAGCTGGGCCCCCCTGTATCTGATGGAGAACTGACACAGACCAGTACGGAACTTTGGAAGATGTAAATTATTTGCCTGTCTCGTATTGAAGTGGTGCACATCACTGGTGAACTGGAAAAAGAAAAGAAAATGAAACTGTCTGGAACAATACTTTGAAAATAAAGTTGCAGGTTTGGTATGTATTTCAATTAAAGATTGGTAAAATATTGAGTTGTTTGAAAAGAGGGGCAGAATGAGCAGACCAATCACTGTATGTGGCAATCCTGCAGAATCTTTTTTGCAACATGTGGAGTTTGTGAAGATGTGTATTATAAGTAGCTCCCCAAATGATATTGCAATATATAAGATATGGATAAGTTAAGCTATAACAAAGAGTTTGGAGACAGTTTTGATTAACCAGACTACTGAATTTGCCAATAATGCCAATAGATTTCTAAGCTCTATGATGTGTAGTAGTATAGTAGATATCTATCTTCAAGTTTTTCCACTTGCTCTTCCTGCCCCCTCCCACGTTGTCTTTTCTTTTCTTCTTTCTGATAAAAAAAAAGAAATGAGGGAGATTGCACAACATTTCACACACTGTTTTACATCTCCAGTGATGTGATAATGAAGTTGATTGTGACATTTCTGTATACCTACCTGCATGTTTGTCAGATATTATAGGATCTGTAGACTGTTACAATGCCACCCATGAAGCAGGCTGTAAACCGTATAGCCTATGATAAAGGCAAAAAGGCAGATCAGACGGAGATGGATTCAAAGTGATGTTGGTTGTGTCCCTCCTGAAACGCACCATGATCCATCACGCCGAAGCGTAGATAACGAGGCTCCTTCCTGAGACTGTAATTGCCTCCAGTCTAAACGATATGAGCTGTTGTTCCCCAATTAGTTGTTGACACCGACATGTATGCTCTTCATTTAAATCAGATATTAAAGTAATCGCACAATTTCCTGCAGGCACTCAGCTATAGTTCCAGAGCGGGGGACTTTTCACAACATGCGCCAGTTATTTCTTTCTCCATCAGCCCATGATTAATGACCCCAATTTAGATGTTCTATTTCTTTTCTTTTTTTCCCCCCACAGCCTTTTTTCTTTCAATCACGCTTTGACATTTGCTATGAGATGAGCCCTTCCTCACTCTTACTGTACTTTCTTTATACATCCTGACAGTGCAGTGGATCCCTTGCAACACTCCCTTGATGTACAAATCCTGAAATCCACCGCTCTCCCCAACCCTTCTCTGTTTTTACTCATCACCTCTTCAACTATGAATAGGCCTTAACCCTAACCTCACCCTCACTCAACAGATGGTGGGTCTGAGATTATGAATTCACAAAGACAATAAAGTTGTTGTTGATGGCCTGGAAAAATTAATATTCAGGGAATTACTCCCCTGGCCTGATGGCAGCTTGCTTGCGCAAGATATGACACTGATCAGTGTAGTAGTTTGTGAGATTAGCTGCGGACGGACACACACACAAATCAAATCACATGTAATTCATAAAGCACATTTAAAAACAATTTTCATTGTACCAAAGTGCTGTACAGAACATCTTAATATGACGGGCACAGACAAGGTGCATGGGCAACAAAAACACACACACACACACACACACACACACACACACACACACACACACACACACACACACACACACACACACACACACACACACACACGCACACACACGCACACACATTGAAAACATACTCTCTCTGCTGTTTCGGCCTGGCAGGCTGGCAGCGATAATTACTTTAGGCTGCAGTCCAATAAAGTAAAGTTTCACACTCCACCGATGTGTGTTACACTCTGTTTGTCTGGTGCATGTGCACACAGCATGCACATGTGTCCTCATATAGTTGCACAATCTCTCTTTTTCTCTCTCAGACTAATTGTAAAACAGTGGTGCTGGATCATGAACACTGTTTCTCTCCCACTACCACTAGTACTATGCTATGTCGTCTCTGTCGAATGGAAACCTCATTATGTTCAAAACCGTTACTTTTCATGACTATAATTCAAAAGTAGCAGATCAACAAGATCGAGAGTTTGTGGATCTGCTACTGTTGGTGCTTATGTGTGACGCTGTAGTATGTAAGTATGGTAGTCATTTACAAAAAAAGGTAGAATATGGAGATAATTAACAGGATTCTGACCGACAGCAATGACGTGCCATCTGGAGACCTTATGCCTGATTGGCTATATACATTCCATAGCCTCATGGTCACGTATTCCCGAAGCTGTGTTGGTGACTGATGTGAAAAAATATTCAAGAAATGTGTTCCTTGGCATCTTAAAGTAACTTTTGAGGTACAACTTTGAGGTATTTGTACTTTACTTGAGTATGTTCTTCTACTCTACTTCTTCTACTTTGAAAACCTTAGTTACCTTACCAGTTTCTTTGTATGGATTTGGATCATTATTAACCCATTTAGACCTGACGGACGTTTCCACAAATGCCTTCTAAACAGTGGAACAGCCTGCCTGTAAACCTGCAGCTCTCTGAATCCACGGACATTTTTAAAAGAAACCTTACATACCTTTTTAGCAACTTTTACTCAAGTACATTTTGAAATTCCGGACTTGTAACAGAGTAGTTCAGTATTGATACTTTTACTTTAACCCATTCTGAACGGGCACCCATTTTGGTGTTAGCATCATGTCGTGCTTTAGCTATTGAAAAATAGCAGATCTACAAGCTCGTATCGCGCCAGAGGTGGACTTAACAAGCACAACCCCAAACAGAACAGAGCAACAGAAACAAAGCTACATGTACAGTACTGTTACTGTACAAGCCGTTATGTCTGTGTCCTCTCTCTCGATGGAGACATCCAGGTAATTGCAACTCTCTGTAACACGGTGGATTCAAACCTGGCTCTATCCCACGTGAGAAACCAAACATCTATAGTATGTTGCTCAGGGAATCCACCCCTTGGCCTTGTGTGGTAGGAAAAATCACTCACATGTTTTACTTGAGTAAAAGTATCAATTCTGCAATGTAGAAATACTCCACTACAAGTAAAAGTCCGGAATTATAGTTATAGTTTATAGTTTCCTTTTATGATAGTTTTTTTTAGATTTTTATGAACTCCTGTATTTATTAATTGTTTTGTATGTTCTTAAATTGTTTGTATGTCTTCCTCTGGCTACGGCTGTCAATAAAGTTTGAATACTATGAATAGTGCCCGTTGAGGTACAGTACAGAATATAAACTTTATACATTTCAACCACATAGGGAACAACTTTTGAATGACAACATTTCCATGGCAGACTTATGGGAGAGTTGTCCACAGAAGCAAAGCCGCTTTATTTTCCGACCCATTGACCTTGGCGAGGCGCTACCCTGCCGAGTGGTGGGACTCCATCGGGCACAGATTTAGGTGGAGGCGATAAATCACGGATGCTGCTGCAGTAGCTTTGCAAGCAAACATTTTGAGTGTCCTGGAGGGACATTTCTCTATAATTAGGTCCATGCAGAATCTCAGAGGGTGCTCCTCTGTCACACTAACCCTGTCTATGCTGATACAATTATCTTCTGTGACTATTATCGGCACGCCTTCACATCACGTCAGAATTATAGCCTCTGAGAACTGTGTTGATATTTAAAAACAAAAGACAGATTTAGGACATGTTACCACTTGAAGTGTTTAGTTTTGAATTTCCTGAACAAAGAAGCAAAACTAATAACTAAATAATATAAACTATTTCATTGGAGGACTTTAAAGTTGCCTATATAGGAATATGCTTTTAAAAAATTGCAGGTGTTGCCATTGTACTGTTTTCAGGGAATCATTACAAAGCAACTAAGTAAACCAAACTACTGAAAGGAGAAAAAGTGCCATTTATTTCTGTGTTCACAGACTCAGAAAACATTTCATGTGAGCCACTGCCATGCAAATAAGTATACCTCATTATCTCCACCAGGTCGAATACCAGTCTGCCTGTCTGTCTTTTGTATGAGTCCATCTGTCCGGAGCTATAGCCTCGGAAACCCAGACGTTTTTATTTAGTCCAGAGCTAATCTTGGAATCTTGGATATTATTATATTGGTTTGCCTGCAAATATCTTGGGAAATCTTGCCAATGCAATCCAATCACGCATCGCCATCACCTCCCATTGACTCCATGTTGCATTCTGTTGAGATACAGACACCCCAGAGCCGGAAGAGGGAGTCTATATGTCTATGGACTGCATTTGACACGATTGATCATTCAATTTTAATACAGCGTCTGGAGCACTGGATAGGCCTGTCTGGTACGGCCCTGTCCTGGTTTTCCTCCTACCTATCAAACAGAAGTTACTTTGTCAATCTAGCCGAGTTTGACTCAGACAAACACGACATCAGTTCTGGTATTCCACAGGGCTCGATTCTTGGCCTTCTGCTTTTCTCCTTGTACATACTGCCATTGGGCGAACTCATTACCAATCACGGAGTCAATTTTCATTTCTATGCTGATGATACCCAACTATATCTTTCTGTGGCTCCAGATGATCCCTGTGCTTTAGACCCGCTGTTGACCTGTCTGTCTAGCATCAAATGTTGGATGAGTGAGAACTTTCTCAAGCTAAATGAGGATAAGACAGAAGTTCTCATAATCGGTTCTAGTGAGCAGAAATAATCAATAATAAGCAGACTTGGCAACCTGACTGTAAAAAGTAACAGTACAGTAAAGAACCTGGGGGTTATTATTGAACATTGATATGTTACCAAGATTGCCTTTTTTCACCTTAGAAATATTGCACGAATCAGAGCCTATTTGTCCTTGGACGATGCAAAAACGCTAATCCACGCCTTTGTTTTTTCTCGGCTTGATTACTGCAATGCACTTTTTTCAGGACTGCCTAAGAAAACAACTGACAGATTACAACTTGTCCAAAATGCAGCAGCCAGAGTTTTAACTAGAACTAAGATGAGAGAACATATTACTCCAGTTTTGGCATCACTGCACTGGCTTCCGGTTGTTTTTAGGATTGATTTTACTTGTCTATAAAGCTCTCAATGGTCTCGCACCTTCCTACCTATACATGACTGCCTGCCTAAATATGTCCCCCCCCTAAGGTCTTCCACTGCTGGCCTGCTCGCTTTGCCTAAAAAAATGGCAACTAAAAGATACGGGGAAGCAGCTTTTTGCTTCTACGGGCTGTCGGCATGGAACAAGCTCCCACTGTACCTTTGTCAGGCAGCCTCTGTAGACATTTTTAAAGCTCAGCTCAAGACCCACTTCTACAACATTGCTTTTAATTGATCTTTTATTTTTTTTGTTATTCATGTCCTCACTGTATTGCATTACTGCTTGTTTTTTAATGTCGTTGCCTTGCTTTTCTTTTATTCTCCATTGTTCTGTAAAGCACTTTGAGCTGCATTTCATGTCATGAAAGGTGCTATACAAATAAAGTTATATTATTATTATTATGGCGCCCGCACGCTGGCTGGGCCAGGCTAGAGAGAGAGAGAGAGAGAGAGAGAGAGAGAGAGAGCTGTAGTTGGAGTTGTTTAGTCAATCAATGAGAAAATGACGTAGTCACCCTCAGAGAGAGAGAGAGAGAGAGAGTCTATTCAGTGTCTCAATGATGGTGATTGACACCCATAGGGAGGGTTCATCTTTTTGAGTGGTGCAGTCACTCCAATGACCAGTAATGTATGTCTCTATGTACAGTTATGTCTCAGGTATGGCTCCCTCCATTGGCTCCCGGTCGCTGCCCGCACAGAATACAAAACTCTGATGCTGGCATTCCCCCATATCTTGCAAGTATGATCGAACCCTACAAACCCTCCCACGTACTCAGATCAGCCAACGCGGGGAAGCTGGAAGTACCTTCACAAAAAACGCCGGGACAACACTCCACACGTCCCAAACTCTTCCCCCTTCTGGCTCCAAAACTATGGAATGCACTTCCCATTACAATCAGAACTGCAGCCTCACTCCCAATCTTCCGCCGTAGTCTGAAAACCCACCTCTTCAGACTCCATCATGGCCCGACGTAGCACTTACCCTAGCCCCTTAGATAGAACTTTATGTAGACTTGGATAGCATTTTATACAGACTTATACAGACTTGCATTTTATGTAGACATAGCACTTTATAGTATATGTATAGTATAGTATAGTATAGTATAGTATAGTATAGTATAGTATAGTATAGTTTCATTATATAGATATTCCACTGTTACGCCCTTAACTTACGCATGTTTCATGATAACTACTTTTTCTGTATGTGATGTATTGCCATGCTTTTTGTTTTGTTGCTTATTGTAAATCGCTCTGGATGTTTAGGGTACCAACTGGTGACAAAGTGGCACTGTTGAGCTTCACACTGTGCACAGGTGCATGATGGGAAGCCGAGTTTTAGTGTAACAGTGCAGTACAGACTATCAGACGGAATAACATTTGTTGACCACCAAGTGTCACTGTTGCGCAGTCAGCACCACTTCAGACAGCTGATTTTTCTTTAATCACTTGGAGACATTGATTTTTTTCCCCCAGTCAGATGGAGCATTTGGCATTTTATATTCGGGTACATACATTTTCTCCAGGGGTATACACATTTTAAAAATCAACCTGTCCCCAAGCAATATATAGACAGTCAAATTAGTAGCCAATTGCTTGCTTGCTTGCTTGCTTAGTTTATTATTTATTTTTGTTTATTTTTGTACAGGAAAACCTTTGACAGTATGTTTTGTTAGGCTACTTACTTCCTGACAAACACTCTGCGTTGCCATGACAACCATTCACACTGTTCATGGGAATACGTAGGGGATTAGGTCAGATGTAAACAGCTACAGACTACCGGTCTGACTCTGCATTTGCTTGTTAACCTGCTCTTTGGTACACATTGGCACACTAATCAGATTGTATCTCTGAAAACTGAACAAAGAGATTAGGACTAATTGCTATCAACTGAGCCATCAACAACAGCTCACTTGAACTATTAGCTCCACCTACATTTTTAAAAATCTCTTCCCAGCACTATATATAGTGCCAGGTTTCACATACACTCTGACTACCGGTCTGACTCTGCATTTGCTTGTTAACCGTTTCTCTGCGGGAAAGGGACATTTACGTGGTTCGATTCCCAGCGCTCCGATGCGGGAAAGGGAGATTTACGTTTACTGTATGTTTTTATTGATAACTTTCAATCGCCTTTCTACACACCCGAGCACTTTACCTACTAGCATTGGACGGTAGCACAACACTTGATCACTTGACACGTGATCACAAAAAAAAAGAAAAAGATGCCTCTTCCCCCTCCCTTCCTGAAACTCAGGACGGGAGGGCTCAAATGCTCACTATCACACAATGGCCCCCATTGCGAGCGTAGCTACTAGCTAGCCCTTAGCCAGATTACATTTCATGACATCCGATCGTATCTAGCTAGACAGAGCTGTTTCTCACTCCCCCCCTACATGTCTCAGGGGAGGGAGGGCCCCTGTTTGCTCGCGAGGAGGCGTCTTTGTGTAGACTGTTTCTGTCGGAACATGCTCGGACTTGTTCCCATAATAGACACGGCACGGATCTAACGTCTGGTCTCCCTTCCTTCATTCATTGCCGAGGGACGAAACGGTTATGTTGTTATGATGTATTTACAAGACGCACGCGCCGCTGTTCTGACTTTACAAGTCAACAACAACCTCGGCGAGCCAAGTTGGAACGATACACTGTACACAGCGAAAGATCACAGATGGATAAATAATGACAATGGATAAATAATGGATGGATAAATAATGACAATGCGTCTTCGCATCGTTCCATCTGCTCGCCGGGGGTCTTGATCCGTCATCATCATAATCTTCATAAAAAATAAACAAAACAGTAGTAACGTAGCCCCAATATGTTCCATCAGTCCCATATATGCTATATATATGGGATAATATATATTAGCTCATACAAAAGCCATTTAGTCACAGACATTGACAGGCAGATATACAAATGAACACAAATTATTTCCTATACATACAATACACCGAATGAAAGCCCTCAATGTCTACTTTTAGGAGGAAATCAATATACACATTGATCCCATGTACAATTTGTCAGTAATTGTTTATTGAATGCAGCTTGCGGCCACCAGAGAGAACTTTCGAGAAGGCATGGACCTGAACAACTATTATTCACAAAATAAGGCCTATAGCGACATGTACATACTATATACCGTATGAAACAGAAGACTCTCTGCTTTCATAAGAAAAAAACTAATACTGTAATAATAATAAAAATCACACCCCTGTGAAGTGAGCAGTGCAACAGTTGCACTGCTCACTTCACAGGGGTGTGATTTTTATTATTACAGTAGAAGTATTTTTCTTAAGAAAGCAGAGAGTCTTATGTTTCATACGCCTGTCCTCATGCAATTTTTCAAATACCCCCAAATATGTCCCCCCCAGTAATAAAATGCCCTCTGCGCCCCTGACTAATTGGTATCATATGTTGAGTGGCCTCTATATAGACCACACAATAGAAAGCGCTTTCACTTCTGCCCACAAAGGCCCCAAATACAAAAAGTTGAAACGCCAAAAGTTGAAACGCCATTCATGCCTCCAGCTTCTCCAGGTTCTAACAACTGCAACCCATGTCTAACACAGACCTGGGTAGGCCAACTGGCCTGGCGGAGATATGTGTTCTTCAAATTGCACCTTTCTATTCGCTTCCTATAACAAAGGAGATATTGCAATTTGTTCTCTCAGCCCTGGCAGCTCGCCAAGTTAACTTTGTTGCCAGGCTTTCTTGCAAAAAGGCTCGAAGCATGATGTACTGTATATACGCATGCTGGAAATAGGTCTTTCATGTCCAACATGGAGGGATAGAGTGCCCAGACTGCTCCAATTGGACTGCCGAGTTATCAATTGAAAATGTCAACTGGTGTGTTACAAGTCTGGGCTATTTATTCTTTGGATATTGCTTTGATAGTACAAAGTCATCCCCTTTTCAGTCCATTTTCTCTCCATTGTGTTTCTCTGGGGAATGTAAACAGAAGGGAATGAGAATGAAATTAAATCCCATAAAGCTAGAGGAACTCCTATACTCTCCTTTAAAACTAGTTACGCTTATCTAACTGAAAGGAACCATGGTCAAGCCTATTCCATGCCACAGAATTTGTTTTATAGAAGGAAGGAGCTTTACTCTTCCTTCTACACAGCTGCTAACTCTAAATGTTAAGTATACACACAGACAAATAAAGGTGCCAACTGGAACCAAAATTGGTTCTTCAGAATGATGCCATATGGAAGAACCATTCATTTGGTTGGACAAATAGCCTTGTAGCAACTGAACTGATAATGGAATAACAGCTCATAACATAACAGTTAATCAATGCAATTACCTAAAAAGCTTAAAATGTAACAATACACTCATACTATAATATCATGATCATAACGTAATAGGAAATTGTTGCATAGTGTAGCCTTATTATGTAATAATAGTTCATAATGTAATAACGGCTCATATTGTTGAGAATGTTACATCAGTATCAATTTCACAAAATCGCAACTTGTCCTGCAGGGCATTATATGTTAATCCTGCCAAGATATGGACATTAAACTGGCAATGACAATGTAAAAATTCTACAGGTCCAATATTGCTATTTCTGACCGTGGTGAAATTAAAAGTAATAAAAGCAAACTTTGAAAAAGTCATTCATAACTGATCACAGAATATATAGACAACAATGTTTGAAAAGGTAAGTGCTCTTATGCATTACTTCATTAGTCCACACTGTTCATAGTCCAGATGCCATTGGTGTCCATCACAATTCACTGTGTCATTTACAGTAGCTTCATTTAAATATATAAAAGATGATCATTAAAGCTATAGCAGCAGACCCAGTTGGCATGATATATATTTATCTATTCCTTATAGCCATCTGGGATTTATATCACTATAGTGCAGTAGGCCTATCCACAGAACAGCAGATTGCGTGTAAGCAATATTTCTCTCTCTGCTTATAACATGATGTCTCACATCCATTTTATGATTGATCGATCGATTGAATACTGCATTGACACTTTTTTTAACAGTACAGGTAGTACAGTAAAAAGTTATGCTAAAAGAATAACACAAAAAGCCAAGGGGGCTTGTTTCCATTGTGATTCATTGTACTCAATTCATCAGTAATCACTCTTCTTTAAAAGCTGTTGCCTAATATTTTTCATCATTATCGTGATGTTTCTCCAACTTATTTTGATGTGACATCTACAGCATATTTGTAGTGTTCTGTTCTACCTATTCTTATGTACTGCATATTTGTAGTGTTCTGTTCTACCTATTCTTATGTACTGCATATTTGTAGTGTTCTGTTCTACCTATTCTTATGTACTGCATATTTGTAGTGTTCTGTTCTACCTATTCTTATGTACTGCATATTTGTAGTGTTCTGTTCTACCTATTCTTATGTACTGCATATTTGTAGTGTTCTGTTCTACCTATTCTTATGTACTGCATATTTGTAGTGTTCTGTTCTACCTATTCTTATGTACTGCATATTTGTAGTGTTCTGTTCTACCTATTCTTATGTACTGCATATTTGTTGTGTTCTGTTCTACCTATTCGTATGGTTTCATACTGCTTTGGTGGACAATGAAGTATACGTGGCCTACAATTCAATACTGTACTTACCGTAAGTAAAATGTTTTATATCTGTACTTAATGCAGCAGGGCTATTATGAATTTGAAATGACCACGCCACCCTCACAAATAGGAGTTAGGGATCCTACAAACACATTAACCATAGCATTAACAATACACTGTATAATCCTGAACAATGTACGGAACTGGGTTCCCCAATTTGCTTGCTACACAAAACCAAATAAAGTAAATAAAGTAATTAAAGTAATCACACCAAACAAAATCTAAACAATGCACTATTAATCAATGGCCCAGTACACACCTTTATGTCCTCAACACCGCTATGGCACATGGCCCAACAAACAATCTGGTAAAACCCAGTCTCAGATATATTGGCACGGTGGGAAAAACTGTGAAAAGCTGTGGGACAAAAACAAGACCTGAGAGTTTGTGAACTTGCTGATTTGCCGCGGTATGTCAATTTGAAGCTATGAGTCCCTGCTTTCATATGGCATGAAAAAACTAAAATTCAAAATAATCCAATGGCAGTCCCTCAGACAAATTTTGTCACATTTGTGGAAAGTTAATTAGTTGTAAGAACACCTTAATGCTTACGTTTTTTTACCTGCTGATTGCAAAGCAAACAGCAGGTCTATGAATAGGTCTGAAACTTGCAACACCGCAAATTGCGAGAGAACGACACTTACCGACACCTAGTCTCACTGTTGCCTAGTCCGCATATTTCACGCCACGCTTCACTTCATAGCTACTGGTATTTGGCATAGAAATTGAGGTACTTTTTTTATCGTACAGCCTAGTGAACGGTAATTCAAAATTGACCTATAATTTTACAATGGACTTTTTTTTTATTTTTTACTTTTCACTCAAGACTCATGACCTTTGGGCAAGTAGGACATGGCCTGTACTTACCTGTCGGGCAATTGCTTCCAAGACTTTAGTGTCAACCCCTGGAAAAGCCACTGTATGGCTTCATCTACTCTGCTATGGCTACAGCTCTTGCTGACGATGACACCAATCTTTGGACATGGAAATCGGAGTTGATCTTGTCAGGCTCCTTTCCTCCTGTATATATGCACATATATGGACCTGAATGTGGCATATATGTTGCATACTGTAGATGACAAATAAACCTGAACCTGAAACATCTAGACCAGAAATCACGCTGGCTAGGCCAGGCTACTACACATTTGACAGAGCAACTTTCACTTTAGTTGAGTAATAGCCTATTTGATCAGGGGTATCTATACTTTGACTGAGTACTTTGTCCACCACGGAAGGTTAGGTAGGTCACCCACTTTTGTGAGTGTGGAACACAGCGCAAATGAGTGCTTCACCATGTGAGAGGCTACGCTCTTTGACTGGCACGGTTACATAATAAAGTTACTATAATTCCAGGGATTTATAGCAGAGCGGTCTGACTTGGCAAAACAGATTTATTTAGGCAAATATGACACTATGACAGGCACACAAATGAGGTTGTTCCTGTGAGGTGTGCTCTTTGCAGTTCTTTACCCTTATCATGGACTGCCCTTTAGTATTCCTGGAGCATGCCTGGGAGGCTTGTTGAGCATGTTGATCAGCTTGTTGATCAGATAAAATGGCGTTTGGAGTTTTCAGACGAAAACTTATACTCTACCCCAGGGAGCTGTGAATTCTAAGTCCATTCTTTTTACTTTTTTCAACCTTTCCAATCATCATTCTTCTCTGGTCACATTCAGAGTCTGTTGGTTTGATGTTGCAGAAGCTTCACTCTCCAGAGACAGAGACTTTACCTACTGTATACACTGGTGATAAATAAGATTAAACTCTTTGAACCTGATGTAAATGTATCGCCACCGTTTTTTCTCGGTGTGGCGGTTCTTGTATTCTTTATTCTGATTTACTGAGAATAAGGTTAGAAATAAGTTTAGCGTTAGGCGTAGTTTTACTGGGTTTAACTTTAGGAATAGGGTTAGGTTTAGGCATAGTTTTACTGAGGTTAAGGTTAGGAATGGGTTTAGGTTTTTACCGTTTAAGCATAATTTACTTAGGTTACTTTAGGAATACCAGGCTGAGCAGTTCCGCCGGCTGTAAACACCTGGGGCGAGTTGGTAAATGGGCGACACGTTTGGTATTCCCAGTGGCAAAGAGGTTCTAAATCTAGGATGTTCGCGAGAGAAACATACATAAACATGAGAGCTTACTATAAGGCAAGTTTACCACAGAATATATATTGTACAATAACGTGCAATATGCATTATATTTTCCACCGTTTCCCCCCCGCTATGAATTCATGTAAAATATTGTATGTGTGCTGTGCAGCATGTCTATCGCAATCATATCATGTACTGTTACCAGCAAAAGGACGGGGAAGCACAAACAAGTGGCCTGCGGAGAAGATAGAGGGAGGATACAGATTACAGAACCAACACAACAACGTTGAACATAACACTGAGACTGTCTGAGACATGTATTCCTTAAAATGCAAGTAATTGGCAGGATAAGAACCTCACTTTCTCATTCCCATCGCTGTTCACATTACAGCGTGCATTCTGCACAAAATGCCAATTACTATCTATGGAAGGACAACAGTTGCAGTGTTTGTTGCCGGCAAAGTGGGCACCTTAAAGAGAGGAAAGTTGTTGCGAGCGGTATAATGAGCTCATGCACATCACGTCACTTTTCAGAGACAACTTAGACTACTGTATATTATAGCGAGATGGTTCGCTCTCCCATATTCATTTTTCATTAAAAAAAATTCCTGTAAATTTCAAAATGAGCAGATCCTCAAAAATGCACGTTTTAGGAAGCATGAGGTCAGTCCACTGCCCCTATAGTTTGGCAGAGGAAGTGTAGCGCCCAGGATTACATTAGATAATTGACACTGGGTGAAAAAATGGGTTGCAAAATCGTGGGATGAAAAATTAGAAAAAGGGGAAAAAAACGCACGTCTTTCTGTTTGAGAGTGTAACTACTAAATAAAATTCTCCAAATAGCCATTTCACCCGGCCTTTAATAGGTATTCCTTTCTGCCATGGTTTTGACTTCAGTAGTCTTCCATTACCCTGTTAGAACCTAAGGTCAACACCAATAGACCCACAACCACCATTCCAAGTGATCACTTCCCATCAGCCTGACGGGAGTCTCTTCCAAGAGGACAATGCCTCTATCCGTCAGGCCTGAGCGCTCCCTGAACGAGTTAACCGTGTGCCAAGGTCCTTTCAGCGGATCCCCAGCCTAGCGGAAAATCTGATGGGAGAATCTGGAACCGAGACGGTGCCTTTTTAAAAGCTCTGTTTATTGTATTTATTGGCCTTTACTTTACTCTCTAAGAGGTCGAGTGGCCACAAACCAAACAGGAGAGAATGCACAGTCTCACGCCTTAATAAAGTCACGTGAATTGCAGTTTCAATGGACTTTGGGTCTCTCGTATAATGTGCGTTTCCTTTATCATTGCAGCCACTCTCTTTTTTTCTTTATAGAACTGTCACCTTCTTAGCCTATGTACTGTCTTGCACATGCACATATCAAGAATAATTATGTGAATATCTGAATTGTTATCCTTGTTCTTTCTTTCTATCTCTGTTATTTTTTCCCTTTCCTGAATTTGAAATAATAAATAATGAGACAATAAAGGAAATGTTTGCCATTTTCTTTTACATTTTGTTTTTATTCTATATTTTCATGTTTTATCAGGATGGGGATAATTATTTTAGCACTCAGCACACTAGACCTGTCAACAGAACAGAACATGAAAATTTACGTATTAAAGCACTCAAAACAAGTGTTCTGTTTTTAATTGCAGTGAAAACAGGCAAATAATCTGTCATATAAATGTTTGAAAAATGGGACATTTTAGTGTTTTTGACATATTCTGTTGTATCCCAATTTAAAATGTGTCTATTTCACAGGATTAGAAATAATGTAGCACCCAAATATTTCTGTGACTAATTCAAAGGTTAGTGATACAAAGGCACTACTGATTTTAAACCTTGCCTTATTCACAGCAATATGGGGAAAACATCATTCCTATACTCGGCAGCAGTTCAGTGGAATGACTTGCCTTCAAGTTGATCAGTTCTTTTGAAACTTTAAATTCACATTAAAAAGATGGTTGGCCGATAGCATGACCGGATTTTTGTCTCCACCAGGCCGAAGGCATGGGGGGAGAGTATGTTTTGCACTCCGTCCGTCCGTCCGTGTGTGTGTGTGTGTGTGTGTGTGTGTGTATGTGTCCGTCCGTCCGTCCGTGTGTCCGTGAGCAGCTAATCTCCCGCACCGTTAACCCGGTCGATGCCACATTTTGCACACACACTCCCTGGATGCCAACGATGAACCTCTGCCCCAAACTTTCCAGAACGGCCTGTTATAGCGCCACCAGGAGGCCGCTTTGTGCAGAACAAGTTTTTGCACAGTACACCTACAGATTTTGTCCAAACATCACGCAAATTGGTACACAGTCTCTCTAGAGCCATTCAACGAAACGGGTCTTTCAGATTTCTCAGACTCCATCCTGATTGGTTAAGATTGGCTTCCAAAGTTCACAGGCAGCGACGTAGAGTCTGTGGGGGCCACGGGGCCATGGCCCCCATGAAGAATCCTAGGGCCCCTTTCGGCCCCCATGAAGATTTTCGTGGACATTTTACATTTACAATTTACAGTTTTGGGCCTCTCCGCCGGCAATCTGAGAATCCCATCGTCAAATATTCGGGAAAACAGCGCCTCCCCTGTTGTCCCTCAGGCAACAGTCTGTCTTGAGAGACACCGGCCGTCCAAGAGGTGTTAAAAAGTGCTAATCGGGTTTCTTTTGTAGTTGTTCTTGAGGCGTGACATAAAGGGCGCGTTCGGAAATACCACACCGGAGCACACTCGCCTATTAGTTTGCATTGCAGAGTGGGCTCAGTGCGCTATTTCCGAACGCGCCCAATAACACTTATCAAGAATTCACCAAAGAGACCTAACCACAGACTAGTGAGACTACACACTGACTCGAGAAAAGACCCATATCGTCCAAAATAGGCTGATCAGTCGCTGTCTGTGTATAGGCTAATTCATTGGTAAAAGTATGCTAAATAACTCATTTTTAGACCATTTGGGAAATAAATAAATAAATAAATCCGCGGCGGCGGCCTCGCTTCGGTCGGCCGCGACAGTCCCCCCCCAACGCAATTCTGTAGCCTACCCAAAGGTAAAACGCACCCGCCGCCAGCTATGATCTCTCTCTCTCTCCGTATCTCTCTATATCTCCCTCTCTCTCTCTCCCCCTCTCTCTCTCTCTCTCTCTCTCTCTCTCATAATAAAAATAATATAGTCCTGAAAGTCCTCACCTTGGCTTGGACATTGGCCTATAGAAGCTGCTTTAAAAGTACCAGCGAAAACAACTTATTTTTTTCCGCGCTGCGGCGGGGGGGGGGGGGGGGGGGGGGGGAGCGGGGAGGCGGGGCTGCGGGGGGGGGGGGGGGGGGGGCCCCCATGAGGATTGATCAAACTCTTCGGCTCTGTTCACAGGAGTGCTCAGTTTCAAACAAAATGCTGCAAATCATGAACACATCATGTGATTTCCCTGAAATTGTGCACCCACATTCCCACTAGGCCGAGGACAAAATGCCACATGAACAATTTCAACTCAGCCTCAAGGTGGCACTATAACTGGCCGAAAAGTGTTTTTACCTCTAACTGCACGGATCTGTGGATAACTTTGTATGCCAACTCCCTAGAGGCCAAGGAAAAACCTTTGCCTGGAATTTTTCACATCTGCTCTTTATAGCGCCACCAGGAGGCCGACATATGTTACTCCTTCAGATTTTATCCAAATTTCACGCAAATCGGTACACATCATCTCCATAGTCATGTGATCAAGACAGGTTTGTTTGATTTCTCATATTCCATCCTGATTGGCCACGATTGGCTCCTACAGTTTTCAGGAGTAACAGGAGTAGTAACAACTCCTCAACGCAGCGTCCGATTGCGATGAAACTGTGCACCCATATTCCCACTAGGCTGAGGAAGAAATGTCACTTATCCTGGTGGAGACCTGTGCCCAGAAGGGCACTTTTTCTAGTTAATACATGTACTGACCTTATAGAGTAGAATAGATTTAAAAAATAAAATAAAAACTTTTATTGGTCAGTTTTTAAGGGACCAAGCCCGAAGGGACTTCTTGTCTTGGTCCCTTATTGTATTTGTCAAATTTTTTCTTCTCCTCCTTCTCCTTCCGCCAAAAGTAGTTCTGGTTGAACCGTGCAGTCGGTTTTCGCAAAACTATGGCAATATTATGGTAGAGGGCCAAGCCAAACGGTGAAAGGTGGCGCTATAGCAATCAATTGAAAATGCAAACTTTTAATAGGGATAGCTCATGAACCGTCCTTATCCCGAATAACTTTCATGCTCTGACTTTTTCTTCTGCCCCTAATACATCAGTCACATATTTACCGTAAATCCTCATTTATAATCCTGGGCTTTTATTTGTCTCAACCGATTCTGATACCGGGATTCTATTGGAAGGAGGCAGCTATAAGAAGGAGGCCTATATTTCTACTTTTCAAACCGATCATAATGAATAAATCACATTTTGGGTCTGTTAAGACAGTTAGAACCCTGTAAAATGTGCTGGTGTCATTTATCGAAACCAAGTCCTCATAAAATATTAAACAGTGCAGTTGCGGGTTGTATATTTTATAACAATATTGGCATATTGCCTATGGTAAATACCATAACGTCAACACATCAATTCAACCTGCACAACCAATTTTAAACTATTAGTATACGGTAGATACATTTATTACAAAAATGTTTGCAAGAAAAAGCTAATACAAAAGGGCCTCTAGATGCCAATGAAATACAAAAGTAAAACCTAATCCTGAAATCCTACGATAACATAGCCTACTACTCTAAACTGTACTAGAAAAATATGCAAAATACTTTAATCTAACAACAAACACTATAACCTGGGCCTACGCTGTCCATAAACAATTGTGCAAATAAGCAGTGTGCAATCAATAGTTCATGGTTTTCTGCAATCAGACAGCATTAAGGCCAGTATTCCTGTCATATGAAAGGCTATGCAGTGCCCTGTTTGAAAGAAGGTGGAAAAGACAGAACACTGCTTAAAACAGTAATCACAAACACGGCAGGGTTTTTACACCCTACCGCTGCGATGATTTGACACGCAGCGTTCTGTTGTGCAGCGGTCTGATGTCCCCGGGCCATCTCACTGGCTCGTCTCCGCTTGGCTGTCAGCTCCACTCACTCCATACTTGGTCCGTCTCGTTTCCTCCTCTGCTCTTGGGTCGGCTTACAGCTGCTGCCACCCCGGCTGGCTTCCCTATGAGATCACACACTTGCACAAATAAAAAGCCTCTCTCTCTCATTATACATGCTTTGTAGCTTTGTGCACTCAAACAGAGCAGAAAGGTGCATCAGAGAGGCTATAGCCAAATTCCAATAGAGGGTATGCGCGTGACATCATCACCATACCCGGAAGTTATGCGGGAACGCCTACTGAGTGACAAAAAACTACTTTCTGGCCTTGTCAGCCCATACATCCAAACAGAAAAGTCATATTTGATTTGCATTAAATTACTTTAAACAACATTAAATTAACTTTGTCACTCACTTTGCCACTCGATCTGCCATTCACTTTATGCATGCGCATTACGCATACCCTCTATACCCAAAATCTCGGCCACTCGCTCACTCACACTCGCTCACTCCAGCTTGTTACGGTGAAATTGGTGATCTGCTGAAATATGTGACCATCGTGTAGACAGCACATAATGTCAGTGTCTGAATGCAAATCGTTGCAGTTTGTTCAACCTAGCGGTATTCAGGCCACATATTTAAAGACCTCCATGTAAGTTGTGTGAAGTCCACAAGATGGTAACATATTTCGGAAGGTCACCAATTTCACCATCATTTCCCATGCTGGAGTGACCGAGTGTGAGTGAGCGAGTGGCTGAGATTTGGGGTATTGGAACTTGGCTTATGCTGCAGCATTCCAATGCAATTCCTTTGTTTATTTCCCTTTTTATGGAACCATCTGTAAGAATGACTTGGATAATTCACAAGTCATTTACAGATTAAAACTGGATTTTGGGTAGGTGTCGGACTAATGTCTGCCAGACCAAACACATGCACCCCTGCATACCTCCCCCTGCACCACCTGTCCTGGACACCCTGCTGAAGTAAAAAAAAAAAAAGTCACACGATTGAATGAGTTGATTGCTAGTTGTATCTGATGGACAGACCCTTTGTTAAGGTGGTTACAGGATCCTGATAGCTCTGAGCCTGGCCATTGTGGAAGAACAGAAGCCTTTTGTGAGAGCTTTACCTAATAAGTCACACACAAGTACATTTACGTTGAGTACTGTACTTAAGTACATATTTGAGTATCTCTACTTTACCTGAGTAGATCTATTTGTCTTTTTGGATACTTTAATTCGACTACATTTCAAAGACAAACGCCGGTATTGGACTTTTGACTCAACTACAGTGTTTTCGGTTTTATTTATATTATTCTGAAAATGTAGGTCCTATGGAAAATCTTTGGATTCACGAGTCATTGTGCTTCAACATGGATCCAACAAGGATGATTATTAAATGTATAGTGTTAAATAGAATGTGCTTACATGAATGTATGGGACGTTGAAATGAAAATACATGCCCTGTCCATTAGTGGCACGCGGGTGTAAGCACTGTGTGTAGGATAGCAGCAGATAGATTGAGTGCCTCCACATAGCACAAACACAACGCTCACACAGAAGAACAAAAAACAACAGCTTCAATGAGTCATGGGCTGATCCTTGACGGGCATTTTAAATTGCTCCCTCAATGACTGTTGTGTTTACCTAGTACGTACTGGACCATGTCTGTCCATTTCAAGTCAAGACACGTGCATGTATTTTAATGGCAGAGATTTCAGGTGTCCCCTGAGAAATTAAGTGCTCTACAAATATGTGGTTAAACGGTTTACGGTGCCTGTGGAATCCGTGGACTTTGAAGTTCTCTGCATACATCTTGCAAATAGTTTTAGAGTGGTGCAACCACTCCTACATCCAGCAATGTCCGTGTACCTGTATGTGTACCTGTATGTATGTGTACCTGTATGTATGTATGTATGTGTGAGCACGAGTGGAAATTGGAACGAGAGAAGTATGTGACATGGCTGCCACCTGCTAGACGCAAATCCAACTTCTGACTGCCACGGTCTGTGAGGCTGCGCACGCAGCACAGAAACAGATGTTGTGGGCGTCCATCTTGTGCTAAATAATAGCGTCAATGCTAGCGAGCTAAAATATAGCCATCCTTGCTCTAGAAAGCACCAATGTTTCCATCTAGACCAGTGTTTCTCAACCTATGTACCGCGGCACTTTACTGTGCCTTTGAAATCTCCAGGTGTGCCTCGAGATTTTGACCAAAAGTAACACTAGCCCTCCCCCGAAAGCGATAGATAGGCGTCCTATTGTTGCGTCGTTGTTGTTGTCACACGTCTAAATAGACATGCGAAAACAACATGACGACGGAACAATAGACTCTTCACTCTTAACGACCATCGGCCATAGAAATGTTAATCGCCTGGCAACTTTACTGTATAAATGGGGCACAGCACAGACATTTCGCTCCCCTCCAGAAAGACACCACCAGAACCCGACAGCAGCACACACAGCGCCGCCGAGTCACCTCCACCTGACGACGGCACAGCAACAACAGCAACAACGGCGGCTACAACGCAACGCCTACAAAGAAAGCCCCTGCCAGACTGTTCCGGCGTACCGCGATGATTACATGAAGTTTGGATTCACGTTTACTGGGGATAAAACGTACCCGATTCCGCTGTGTATAGTTTGTGGATTCAAGCTTGCAAACAGCGCATGGTTCCGAGTAAACTGAAGCGCCACCTTCATACCAATCATGATGAACTCGCTACGAAGGACAAACACTTTTTCGTGAGCTTGAAAGAAAAAAAGGAGAAAGACACAACGAAGCAGGCAAGTCTCTTGATACTTGAAAGAATATCCAGCCATCACAGCCAGCGCAATGGCAGTGCTGCTCCCCTTTTCCACAACCTACCTGTGAGCTTAGCTTTTCAAGCCTGACTTGAAAATGAAGAGCTCCGTGTCTGTTTGTCCATCATCCAGCCAGGATAAAAACTCTTTGTTCAGGAAAACAAGCTCAAGGTTCACACTAAGACAGAACTTGTCAAAAATATTTACTTTTCTTTTTATCAATTGTTTTTTACGATTTTCTTTGTACAAAAGTGCTCAAGTTTAAGACCATTGTATTGTGGCAAAAGATTTTTGTTCTTGTTTTTACAACTCCTTTTTTTTTATTTAGAAGTATTACTTTGCATTGACAAATTGAACATGTGTGTGCTACATTTTGTATGAGTTTTCAAAAATAAATTGGTGAAACTGAGGCACTGTCTCTGTCCTTTTCTTTCTCTTTAAAGTAATTTGACGAGTGCTGTCATGTGTGTTTTTAAAAGTATATTGGGTTCATATATATATATATATATATATATATATATATATATCATATATTATATATACAGTATATACACACACCATATATCTAGGTGTGCCCCGAGATTTTTAGGCTATGAAAAGTGTGCCCCGGGACAAAAAAGGTTGAGAGACACTGATCTAGACCACCGGATAATCTGCAAAGACCTCCGAACATCGTGCTAATTGACCAAACCACGGAGAGCTCCGTAGATTAGGAGTTATTCAGCTTTTAGTTTGCCTGTATAATGGGAGGTGGTCGGGACCGCTGTTGTGCAACCCGGTCTAGGTTCGCTAAAGAAGGAAAGGCCGAGCCAAAATAATAATGAAAAAATAGTTCTCAGCGACGTGGATTGATATCCATAATAAAGCTAATCTGATGGAGCAGAGAGAGAGAGAGAGAGAGAGAGGAGGGGGGGAGAGAGGGGAGTTGCACCACTCGGTTCACACAGGTGTGATTTTTTTAAATGTGACTAGGCGTGAAAATGCCAATGTAGGAATTGACAATTAGATGCCTATTTTAAATGTTATTATAATGTTTTTAAATTATGTCTGTTTTGTTGAAATGAGTCTGAGATCCATGCAGGCATATGTCCATCTTTCCATTTATTGGTCAGCTTCACTCAGTTACATCATCAGGTGTGTGTGTGTGTGTGTGTGTGTGTGTGTGTGTGTGTGTGTGTGTGTGTGTGTGTGTGTGTGTGTGTGTGTGTGTGTGTGTGTGTGTGTGTGTGTGTGTGTGTGTGTTGCCTCAGTCATCAAGTTACCACAGGTGGTCCACACTGTGACTGTAAATTGTCCTTGATCATATCTTAACTTGAATCCATTATATTTAACACATACTATACTGTTGCTTACATGGACAAAGTGAACCTTAAATGAATACTAATTCAAATGCATGGCTAAATTAAGGATAAATATAGAGTGAGAGAGACAATGTGCGTTACAGGCTGACAGCAGATGGCTCTGGTCAACAAGGATAGCCCCAGGTGTCCGGCTTGAAATACATTCCTGAGTGATGAAAGTCAATTTTCCACTATATACGGCAGGATGAACTCACAGCTGTTGTGAGCTTTAACTGATTGCTATCTTTAAAGGTGTAGTGAAAGTGGGAATTTTATTTTTAAATTTCAGCTTGAAACGCTGGCTTTGAAGTTTCTGAACCAATCTGAGCATCTCATGTGTGTGAAAAACTTTGTGAAAAACCTTTAGACCAAACACAATTGAGAGGGTCTCTGAATATAAATATCTTGGCATCTGGCTTGATGACAAACTTTCTTAGAGATTCCATTATTCCATATAATTGATATTGTCGCTTATCGAGGCCACTTTCCTCTCGGTCCCGGACTATGGGCACATTATTTATAGGGTCTTCTGCTCATCATGGTTTTTGATTGATTGATTGATTGATCAGTGTCATGTTCAGTATCATTTTCAGTATCATGTCAGTGTCATGGTCAGTATCATGGTCAGTATCATGGTCAGTATCATGTCATCAGTATAATGTCAGTATCATGTCAGTGTCATGGTCAGTATCATGGTCAGTATCATGTCATCAGTATCATGTCAGTGTCATGGTCAGTATCATGGTCAGTATCATGTCAGTATCATGTCAGTGTCATGGTCAGTATCATGGTCAGTATCATGTCATCAGTATCATGTCAGTATCATGTCAGTATCATGGTCAGTATCATGGTCAGTATCATGGTCAGTATCATGTCATCAGTATCATGTCAGTATCATGTCAGTGTCATGGTCAGTATCATGTCAGTGTCATGGTCAGTATCATGGTCAGTATCATGTCATCAGTATCATGTCAGTATCATGTCAGTATCATGGTCAGTATTATGTCATCAGTACCATGTCAGTATCATGTCAGTGTCATGGTCAGTATCATGGTCAGTATCATGGTCAGTATCATGTCATCAGTATAATGTCAGTAGGCCTATTGTGGGTGTGAGCTTGTAGATTGGCTATTTTTGTAAAAAATAAATAAAATGGTTAAGTCTGTCTGTGGGCTTTATAAATATTTAACCGATGAAAAGTATTAACTACTTGTGTTTTATCTTTGTTTTCATTTCCTAAAAAGTACAAGTTTTGGACATACAAGGTTTCCACCTGAAAGCAACATTACGTTATGACAGCTGCTGTATAAGGGCCCTTGGGGATGAATAATGCAAGTAGCAGGCAGAAGGAGCGCCTCACTTCTCAGTCACACATTCACCTTGCAGATTGCTTCCCTTCACGAATGCCAGCGTGTCCTACGGTCTGGTGTTCGCTGCCGGCAGCGAGGCGAGGTCTTTCTCATTCCACTGACTCTTCAAAGCCAAGAGGAAAGTCGTTTTATGTTGAGCGGGTACAGCGTATATGCTCCGCGCGTCGCGTGTCACTTTTCAAGGAGCAACCATTCGAAATGCGAGGGCATGAATCTTCAACTGAAGAAAAGTGTATCCTCACAGTTCATGGCTGTGTACTTGTACGTGAGACACAGTGTACTTGATATGTATTGTGTACTGCCTGAACTGTAGCATACTTTATAGTTAGGCTACGAGAGACATCTCAGACAGCAAGGTCAGCCTTGCTGCAGTTAGCGGTTATTATGTCTGATATCTTGTGGTCACGTCTGTTGGGATCCAGCACTATATTATGTTCCTGTTTGTGTAATAAACTTTGTGAACCTTTAGCTTGATACTGTCTCGTGTCGCGTTATTGTTCTCCCGGGCCCGCTGCCACTGTCGCCGTACCAAAGGTATACTTCAACCGGATTGTCACACACCACCCAGCCGGCACACACTACCTGTCAAACCAGACGAGGGTCCAGTAATTAGAGTTTACAACAATGAACAACCTTTACACTGAGATAAAAAAAGAATGCAGTACGTATAAATTGGCCTTTAATGTGCATTTTCTAGGTAGGTCTACTTACCTACTCTAGGAACAAAGGCTGTATGTGTTTGGTCTAAGCTGGCGTTGCCAACCGTCTCTGTCGGGTGGGAACCTCATTATTTTCAAAACTGTTACTTTTCAGGATTCAAATTCACCAGTATCAAAAATAGTGTATCAACAAGCTCAAAGCGCATCATGGCGCTGCGTTTCGAGCTTGGGGATCTGCTACTTTTAATACTTTTGTGTGACACTGTAGCAGTGCTGTGGTCTAGGTTTATTTTTCATTTTTCAGACAGTATACCATAATTATTGAACTCGTAGCTTAAAGACTATACGCTCGTGCATAGTCAATGGGTGAAATGGTTAGCAGATGGTTAACTTTGGCATGGCATACTCAGTGGTGGAGTGTTTCTACATTGCGGTATTAATACTTTTACTTTGAGAAATCCAGCAAAGGTTTTGACCCGCCACCCACCCCCTTTAAAAAAAAAAGGTCATCTTAAACACCACTCAATAACCAAAGACAAAGAGGGAGGTCACAAATAAGTAAATAACGACTATGTTTAATGTCCATGAAGGCAGGTTTTTGTCTCTGTCGGGTGCAACATGTTCAAAACTTTTACTTTTCCAGATTCTAATTCAAAAGCATCAAAAGCAGCTGATCTACAAGCTCGAAAGTGTGTTCAAGCTCGCGGATCTGCTGCTTGTGATGCTTTTGTGTGACGTAGCCTACTGACGCTGTAGTGTGATCAAGTAGCACGTAGGGGGTTGATTTGTGAAAACACACAAAAAGTTAAAACATATGGAGATGAGAGGTTATTGGAGCCTTTGTAAGTGTCTGTGCCTGGTGCCAGAATGTCCTTATACCCAAGCACAAAGCTGGTCAAATGGGCCGCCGTGTGGCGTGTGCAGAATGCAGTCTGACAGCAGCTCAATACACCAAGGTCGGGGCATTTAACAGACAAAGACAAAAGGCTTATCTAACCACTTTCCTTTTGGCTCACACCACCGGCAAACGCCAGTCAAGCCCTGCAGTTGAGTGACAGCTCCCACTTAAAGATTTATGCTAATCAAAAGAGCTGGTGTTATTGGGCTAGTGGGGGACAAATTGAGTAATCAGCACCATGCCGTTACTCGAGTCAAAGTATAGATACTCCTATTCTAGCTCTGGTCCGTAGTCCGTACCTTATTGCTGTTGCATTAAGGCTACGGAAAATACATTTTCTTTTTAATATCAGTGCATTGCTGTATTAAAATAGACGTCTCCCCCTTGATTAAAATATTTTCCATAGGCTAAATATTCCAACAACATCAATAAGAAGATCAAAATATATCGCATTGTAGATCAACTAGTTTCACTACATTTGACATAGTTTGTTCATTCATAACCTTCCTAGAAATATAGTCAAAAGTCAAAAGTAACAGATATTTACACTACAGTACTGTAGGCTACGTTGTTACTGTCCACCACTGCTAAGCTATCCACCTTTTTCATATAGCCCATACGTCTTTGCGTTTGTGTGTGCATACATTCCTCTTTCTCTTGCTGTGTTGCCAGTTTTGCAAGAGAAACAATAATAATAATAATGAATTGCATTTTATAGCGCTTTTCCAAGTGCTCAAAGCGGCAAAAGCGATACAATGGTAAATTCACAATGGTTCATTCATTCATACAAACAAGTGGCCAGGTCTATGAAAACAAGCACAAATGAAAAAAGCAAGCCCAAATAAGCTACTGTACACTTTAGAATCAAGCCACAAAAAACATCAACCAGCAACTAAAACTAAGTGACTTTACAGAAAAAACAAGTCAAAGGTTGCTTATAATAAGCAGACATGGCAACACTGCATGAAGGAAGCAAAGCACACACACAAGGAGCCCCACAAATGTGGATAGGCTGTCTGCTTTTTAGACAGACAGACGTCATCATGATCGTCTCACCACTGATTTAGATTTTATTCCAGTGCCTTGATTGCTGCCATAATTTGAAATCACGTTAATGAGCACTTCACCCATGCTCAACCTTATCTAATTGGAACTCACTAATGCTCAAATACGATAGCACAATTTCCGTCTACTCACTCATGCGTCTCATTAGTGGGCCTGTGGACAGTTCCGAAACCTGCCTACCAATGACATCATCAATGGGGATTCCAAGCTAATAGAAACTATACAGCCTTTGTCTTCATGGAAAGTTAGCATGCTGAAATAAACCACTGTTGTTGCATTAATATTAAACATTGTTTTAGGTTAGAATACATTAGAAAACATTTCCAAACTTGCCCACCGATGATTCAACGGAGTAGCCTACAGGAGGCACAGGGGAGAAGGCTCTGATGTCAGGGTTGGATTCTCGGCCATAGGGGAATACATGCATGGGTCTATGGACAGCGAATACCTCGCCATTATCACTATACAGGGCACATTAATAATGGATTTGAACCTTATTTGAAACCTGTTTGATGGCGCACATTCTAAATGGCACAATCAGACTCGGAGAGCAGCATGGCAAATGCATATTTTATCTGTTCACAGATGTAAATGAACCCCCATGGTAGTTCGCCGTAAGAATATTCATGTGGAGTCTTTTTTCGTCGAAATTTATGACGTGTACGCACGTGCATGTGTGTGTGTGTGTGTGTGTGTGTGTGTGTGTGTGTGTGTGTGTGTGTGTGTGTGTGTGTGTGTGTGTGTGTGTGTGTGTGTGTGTTGTGCGTGCGTGTGTTTGGGTGGGGGGGTCCTGGATTCCTCTTGGTGAAGTCATGCATAGCATAGGTGGTATGACAAATTAGATTGTGAGAAAAAAGGTGGCGATGACGCTGTAGCAGTTAGCGAACAATCTGCTCAGCAGGGTATAGACAACGACAAAACATTTCTCTTTCATGCTGTGATAAAAAAAAAGCCTATATACATTAATTTGGCAGTGGTGTTAAAATTTAAGATTTACTGTAAGTTGACTCTTTTGATGATACATGCACTTTACATGGCTAAACCAGAGGTGTCATTTCAGAACAACAACCTATATCGTTGACCGTAGTCCCTCAGGGCTCTATACTAGTGTATTTTCTGTTTTCTGTTATTGTGGGGAAAGCTTCTTCCAATTTCTAATATTTGCTGTGATAGCTTTAATTCCCCCCAATATGGGTGCTGGGTTATAAGTGGTTTAAAAATAGTGAAAAATTTACAAGTTCATGCAACAATTTGTGAACTTAATTTCACCATCAGGTCAAAATCTGTGCCCAATCCTGCCTAGGTGAGACATGATCTTTGGCACAATCTAAATGTCTCAATAGTAGAACAGGGAGACAAAACACAACCACCCCAACTATTATATATTGTATTTTGTCGATGTAACGAATGTATGATTGCAGACAAGAACACAGGTGTATATGTCACATGTAGATGGATGGGCGTGGATTGATGCACTCAATCAGCACCGATCCAAAATCACATTAATGTTGTTTTTTAAACAAAGTTAGTACCATGCAGACACTCTGGGGTTAACCTATATGGAAGCTTCCTAGTCTCCACTCCCCCACATGCTATTGAAGAACAAGGGCGACTTTCAAAGCTCATATTCAAACTCAACATTGTTAATTGTCACATCACACAAGTATAAACAAGTGGGTGAAAGTAAATTGTGTAAAACATCCTATGACTGCAGTTATGTTCTTTGTAAAGGATAAAATAAACCAGGTAATAAAATGTGCATGCAAGTGTGTGTGTGTGTGTGTGTGCATGCAAGTGTGTGTGTGTGTGTGTGTGTGTGTGTGTGCATGCAAGTGTGTGTGTGTGTGTGTGTGTGTGTGTGTGTGTGTGTGTGTGTGTGTGTGTGTGTGTGTGTGTGTGTGTGTGTGTGTGTGTGTGTGTGTGTGTGTGTGTGTGTGTGTGAGTGTGTGCGTGCGTGCGTGCGTGTGTGCGTGCGTACACAAGAATGGCACTGAGATGTGCTACACATCAAATATGCAGCAGGTTCATCTAACGTTCCTCAGTCTTAGCTTATTGTCTGCTTATTATAAAATATTCATAAAATGTTTGAGGGTATGTGTGTGTGTATAGTCATTAGTCAACATAAGGGTGGGCAGGCCCACATGCTTGTGGGTACAAAATATCACACAGAAAAACATTCCACATGGACACATAAGTGTTTTTTGTGTTGAGTTCGAAAAGACTGGATTTTATCCTAGTTCATTTGTTTTTCGTGCTTGACGTACTGTACGTTTACAGAAAACATTCCTTAGTTTTTCTTCTGTTGCAAAGACCCCAAATGACCCATATACTGTAACTCCCCTCTGGGAATGCCTGTGTCAGACCATACTAGATTTGTTTACTTTAGATTCACACTCCTCTCACCACCATCGATACATCACGTTATATTTCTGAAACAGAAGTGGACGGTTCCATAAGGGGAAACAGATGCTGCTGTCTGCAACCACAACATCTCAATTACAGACAAACTAGAAGCTTATTTCACTTGTGGTGCATTCATTTATCTTCTTCTTGTCAAATGTAATGTATGTATTTTTTTCCCCCTTAGTTCGTTTACCATTCATATTTATATGTGTTTATGACTTAATGCTGTCTGCGACCCACACTCCCAATATAATAGACAACTTTAAATTGTAACTGCGAAGTTAATTGATGTTCATCAATTCTTGTTTTATAGGGGGTTAGGTATTCAATAGGCTGACAGGAAATGGGGAGGGAGATGGGGGGTTGACACGCAGCAAAGGCCATCGGGATCGGAAGTCGAACCCGCGGCACACTGCCAGACTGGATTACCAGCAGAGGTGCCCAGACGGCTACGCCAGCCGCCCGGGCCGACACCCTTTTTTTAATTCAAAATGTTTATACCACAATTTTGCAACCCGTTTATCACCCAGTGCAAGTTGCCTAAGCTGGAGAGGCCCGACCTGAGCTCATGCTTCCTTCAATGCATAAGGAGTGAACAGGCCGCTTCTTTTCACCTGACAGGGAGGAGGACGTATCGCATGGAAGGAACACATTATTCCAACCAGCTCCTTCCTTCCCCCTCCATCAGGCCTGACCAGGGGAGGCAGACCAGGACTGCATTACATCCACTAGGGCCTATGGGGCCAGATTCACAACGGAAATTTATGACCAGGTGTAAAGGAAATGCGTAATGACAGCGTATTAATCCGTCCGATCAAGCTCACGTGTTATTCACCAAAGGTGTCGTAATGTCTTCATTTGTGCGGATGAAGAAGGAGGCAGAGACGGAGAGGATAAAAGCTGTGATTGAGGCTGAGAAGGTGGCCCAAGTGGCTGAGATCAAGTATGGACAGAAAGTCATGGAAAAGGAGACGGAGAGAAAGATCTCTCAAATTGAAGATGGTGCTCTCCTTCTCCTCATTTCGCCTCTTTCCCAAGTGATTTGCCTGGTGTCGCCTGAACATCCACGCCATATAAGGCAATAGGAAATATCTTTCCTCAGGAGAAAAACGCCATATCAAAGCCCAAAATGCACAGATCCCCAAGCTTACAACGTTGGACCGCATGACAGGCGAGCCTCTTGCAATGTCAACTGACTGAACGTTATAAAAGTATCTAGGCTACTCTCACTCATAATGCAACTCTAGTTAACTTATTTATTTAAGTTCAAGCGCAGGACCAAGGCTATAATTGGCAATTATATTATAAAAGCCCTTCTTATTGAACAATTGCACACTCTCCTTTGCAGAGGTAAAAAATATATCCAATATCTTCTTTTATCAGAGCTGCATTGATTAATGGGGGGAAGACTGTCCTTTGGATTTGCATATCACTGGTGTAGGCTATAGCCTATCTGACTCATGCCCGGGGAATGAATTTGTTCTGGACACATAGCTTCGGATCATGTAGGTTGATCAGCTGATTTTTCAATCGCAATGTCAACTGACTGAACATTATAAATTATAAGCTCTCTTATAATGCAACTCTATTTAATGTAGGCCTATTTATTTAAGTTCAACCTCAGGACCAAGGCTATACTTGGCAATTATATTATAAAGGCCTTTTCTATTAAACAATTGCTCATTCACCGCTTTGCAGAGGTAAAAAATATATCCGATATGTTTTTTTTATATCAGAGCTGCATTGATTAATGAGGGGAAGTCCGTCTTTTAGATTACTATCATCTCACTGTCGTCTGTCTGAATGCCATGGGAATGGATTTGTTCTGGACACGTAGCTATTTAAACTTTCAACCATACGGCTGGTAGTCTATTATCCTCTTCGTCAGAGGTAAGTTGGCTACAGTATGTACAGTTCATTTCATGATGTCGTCATATTAAAATGAAATGAAATGAAATGAAACTAACATTTGGCGTTAGTTGCCACTTGGCATCTAGCCTAATGGAAGTTTGATGCTGAGGCACCAAACTTGATTGATCTCATGACATGATGAGATCAATAGCCTACAGCTACAGTTGCCTATTATAATTAATTAATGGCAGCGCAGTGACATTAAGGCATGGATATCCTATACCTTTGGAGGAGAGCGCTGGAGAGGTGAGCTGGCTTAAAACTATGACTGGCCGACTTTCAAACACGCTGATGCCACCTCCAGGGAGCTGGGGGGCGCAGCGACGCCCCACCCGCCATCAGGTCCTCCTTCTCGAGGCGGTAGTGACTGTCAGTCTGCTGTCTGTCTGTCGGACTGTCATGTTTCTGAACCATAGAATGCATGCAAATAGGCATACAAGCGCAAGCTGCGTGATACATAACCTATTTCGGCTAGGCTATCTTTTTTTTAATGTGATGACCTATGTTGGGGACATAGCCCACACATTGTATTTGAGGTTTGGGGATTATTAATTGATTCAGCATGAAGACTAAAGCATATAAATAAATATACGCATGCCTTGATCACTGGTACGGCACCCTCTGAGCTGACTTGGAAATGAGCGGATTTTACGATCAACGTCCGCCAATCTCACGGCCAAGTTCAAATGATGAATTCCACACGTAATGTGGGCATGCTCGTAAATGTCCATATGCTCGCGATATGAGCGCAAACGGCGTTGTGATTCTGGCCCATGGTGTTTATAGCCGTGGAGAAGATATCATATAGTAGGGTTTGATGTATCTAATTAGTCACACATCTTCGCACACCTTCCACATCCGTCAGTCTCCTCTCTGAACATGTAAACAGACATAAACAAACACTATGATACACAGTACAAAAGTACACATGGCATGCATGCAGCCATACTGTAAAATGCGCTATACAGTCAGTTTGGCGAGGATATATTGTAGGCTTTTGAAAACGTTCAAAACACGACGTGCTGTGACGCGTTGTGAGAGTGTAGATCAGCTATTTCGGTAAAAATATTTGGTAAAAAGGGACCCCGAGATACCGGTAGATGAAGTGAGTTCAAGTGGTTTAGAGTTATTTTTTTGAACTATTACAATTAATAGTTATTTAAAAAATCTTGGTCTGAAAGGTTCTTTCTGGAACCGCCCAAACAATGTTTCTTCTATGGCATTGCTCTGAAGAACCAGTTTGGGGACCACATTGGCACCTTTATTTTGTGTGGGGTTATAACTGCACTGCTTTCTGAACCGGCACAAAGACATCCATGTAAAAAGGGGGTTTCAGCATGTCCCCGCTGGACGTCTCAAGTGGAGCAGTTGGTAGGATAATCTGTGGAGATTTCCTTGGGGTTTCCTTCAGAGCAGCATGTTTTCCAAGCGCTTCAGTTACACAGCTTCCCTCAAACCCATCGGTGCATCTGCGCGATTACCACAAGTTCCTCCCAGGCTCCTTGTAGCCTGTTCGGCTGTTTGGAGCTAATCCCAGTTTAGCATTTTCCCCTAACAAAGGCCGTCTTTGTCGACTTTCAAACAATAGCAAACCAAAACTACAAGCCCCTTTGCCAACAATGGTCATGTTAGCCGAGAGTTTTCGGTCCCTCTGAAGTGGCAATTGAAAGCGGGACCCTATTTGCCTTGATCTGTGCCTTGGACACATGCCATGCTCGGAAGTGTTTCTGCTTGAATATAGCCCTGCTATGCGCCAGCCACTGTTTTAATGCAGTATTTGTATTCTATTTTCCTTAAAGCACGTACCTGATTATTATATTTTTGTTTACCTATACCACCGTAGCACTAGTGCTGTAAACAGTGTCCTCTTGTTTATGTCTGGATTGTTTCTGACGTACTGTCTGTGTTCTTCTAACTGCTGTGCATGCTTGCTCCCGAAACCGTTCAAATTTCCCTTGGGATAAATATAACTTTCTGTATCTCTGTATCTTCTGTATCTGATTTGTTGTTGATGTTTGCATTGTTTACTCTGCACCATTCTGTGAGTGTATTATACAGTGCAGCAAATTGTTTTGTAAACCAAACAATTTGCTGCACTGTAGTATAATACACTCACATAATGTTATCTGAACTGAATCGTGACACAACAATATATGAATGCATCTCATAATTAGCTTTTTCCGCTGTCTTATCGATTGATTCTCAACCTTTTTGATTTCAAGGAATCCCAGTTTGAAATCCACATATAACCCCATTCGAGCTACCTTTTAGTTTCATCTCTGGCACCCAATCATGTAAAATCCTCAGTGATAATACCGTAAGACTCACTTAGGGCGAGAAGCGACCTCCCCCTATATGGCGAGGTTGCGCTGAAACAACAGAGCTTCTTAATACAGCACAGTAAGAAGCAGGAATTAAACTATTAATATGGTGTCCATGAGGTCAGATGTAGAGTTGCTGGCCGGCTCCATATATGCAGATCTAAGTGATGATCCAGTCTTCTCCATGTATGGCTATCCAGTGTTTGTTGAGGTCAGTGTCGAGATCTTCATATATGGAGACCCAGGTGATGATAGTCAGCTACACATATGGAGATCCATATGTTGTACCAACTTGGTTCATTTGCCAGTGTGACTTGCGTCGCGGCAACAACACTGGTTATCATGAGACTCAATACGGTATGTCCATATGGGAATGTCCATATGGGAATGTCCATATATCGACAGATTTCCCAGATTGCCAACACCAAAGGCCAGGAGTGTACAGGGTTTGAGATCAGATCAACATATGGAATGTCAGAACAGGTCAGCTCCATATATGGAGATCTAAGGGTTTGATGAGGTCAAATCAACATATAGAATGAATTCTGTACTGACCATATATGGAGCCTGTCACGAGGCGTGAGTCGCGTGACTGACGGATGTGCAGGATGCAGGTTTTCATAGTAAACTACGACTTACGGCTGCAATAACTCTAAGGTACAAATGGAACCAAAAGTTTAATGTACACACACACACGCGCACACGCACACGCACACACACACACACACACACACACACACACACACACACACACACACACACACACACACACACACACACGCGAATGTCGCTCAAACCTTCATGCCATAAAAGCGGTTACTTTCATTCAAATGATATTGTCCAAATGCCCAAAACTGTATACTTTTCAGGATTTAAAATAGATAAATGGCAAAAGCATCAGATGGACACGCTCAACACGCTTCAAGCTGGTGGATCTGCGGCTTTTGATGCATTTGTGTGACTCTGTAGTATTATGATCTAGTACGGGGTTAATTAGCGTACCCCAAAAACACCAAACATAATATACAGTATATGGAGATAAGAGGTTTCAGCCTGACAATATCTTCCGTAAGAGGCGATGCTGCTCATTAGCATCGCGTCGGGATGTTACAATAGACAAATGGCTGCCGAATTGCAGCCGCTTGTCTTCTCATGTGGAACATCAACCATGTGCAGCGTGGCTATTTAAACGAGACAGGCGTCTCGTTTGCTGCGAGGAGACTGCCTGCTGTGGTGCATGCTGGGCCCCGGCTCAGACGGCCTGCCGCTATTATTTGATCATTTATCACAATTCCGTTTTGTTTGAGCATCTTGTCTGTCTGTCGCTTTCTCTCATTGTTCTTTTTTTCTTTCTTTCTTTTTTACGTCACAAAGCCATACAGGAGCCTTATTCAACACCTTGATTTGTCTCCATGATAACCAGAGACAAGCCTTTCTTTTCTTTATTTCTTCTTTTTTTTTACTTTACTGGAATATTTCCAATGTTCAGTACTTACTTCTACTCCACTACAAGGCAATTCATATCATTGTAGTTTTAGTCCACTGCAATTATTATAAAACATGCAGTTACTTTATAGATTTGGATTATTATTACAAAACATACATTAACCACTCTGTATACATTCCAGACATTTACAAATAGCCGATCTACAATCTCATAATGTGTCGCTATTATAATTTATACATTTGAAAACTTGCAAAATAAAATGTTGATTATTGGACTTTTACTTGTAACAGAATATATTTCTACGTTGCACAGAGTTGGGTGTAACGAGTAACGGAAAATCTCGTTACTGTAACGACACTACTTTGGTCGGTAGCGAGTAATATAACGACACTACTCCTCCAAAATTGATAATCACACTACAGTTACTGGTCGCTTTAGTGCTGCAGTTACTCGTTACTTAATTGCGTCATGTGGCTGCTTTCAGCAGTGTTGCTTTGGACTAATGCACACAACGGAGATGAGATGAACATGAACAGTAATGGTGCGCTGGAGTCGCGGACTAGAACATGTCAAATTTACGTCGTTTCGGTATTAAAATCTGCGCAGCAGCACTGCTCAGTGCTCACAGCGTCTCTCTCACTGTCACCCCCACTGTCACAGAGACGGAGCAGTTTGGGTGTTGCCATGTCCGCTTATTATAAGCGACTTTGGGCTTGTTTTATAATAGCTTAGTCAGGCTTCTTTTGGGCTTGTTTTCATAGACATGGCTGCTTGTTTCTCTTCCAAAACCTGGCAACACTGCCAGCTGGGAGGGTCTTGTTTGTTGTAGAATGTATGTGCTCTCAGAGTAACAATCACTAGTTAGTTCAGAGATGAATAAACCAAATATGCCGACATGAAAAACTATTTAACTATTTAATTTAATGAGCATGGAGCAGGGAACTCCACATCATAAAGAAAGGGATCCTAAAGCACTGTGAACATAATGCTACTGATTTCTCTCAGTCTCATTATTTTTATTTGAATATATTTGATTTGATTGATTGAAGAATTGATTAGAAGTTTGCATAGAAAACGTTTTACAAGGTCAAGAGAACCACTGCACTAGACCGTTTTGGAAAGGCCAATTTTGTTTTATTCCTCCACAACCTGGAAGAGCATAAAGAAAGATGTTGTGTATGTCCTCCTTATTAGGATTATAAAGATTTGTTAAGTGGTAAATTATGTGACAATGCGACATGCGATTTTATGGAGTAACGCAAAAGTAATGTAACGAGTAATGTAACTAGTTACTTTCTCCAGGGAGTAATAAAGTAATGTAAGGCATTACTTTTTTCAAAAGTAATATGTAATATGTAGTGCCTTACTTTTATGAGTAACGGACCCCAACTCTGCGTTGCAGTGACAATTCTCTCACCACTGACTGCAAACAGTATGCGTCCTGATTTTCATGTCTCCATGACAATTCCTGCAAGCTACCCCATCGGGTGACAAAGACGTTCACGTCCGTTTCTCCTTGTCAAATCAGCTGAACAGAGAGCCAGCTGTAGCGCTTTACACGTATCTGTATAATGACAATAAGAGTCTCCTCTTCCTGAGCACGTGAGCCTCCCAATAACCTGGGGAGCAACGACTGCCCAATCCGACTACTACAACCTCAGATCATCAGGCAAGAGGAGGCGCTGAATCTAAGCATATTACTAAGCGGAGGATAAAAACAAGGATTTCAATCCACCTACAGTGCAGTGCTATATCGTCAATGTTGTTGCTTTTGTAAGTCAATACACTATTTCTTCATGAAACAGTGTCACAGTGACACACAACCAAATAAAAACTACATTGGATTCATTGGAACACAGGTTGGGCTTAGGGAGATATTAGACATTTGAAGCCATCAGGCTGAGGTTGTGAGCCTCTCTGCTACACTTGTAGGCTGTCCGTTTTCAGTGCATGAGGCCATCATGCAACAAAGTATACGAATCAGACTCATGTCTGTATCCTTCAGTAAGGGAACGGCACCATCTGCATCATTGCCCTTCAGCTTTGCGTCAATAAGGTCGCACTTAAAGGCATTCATTACGTTTTAATATGTAGCGTGTTGTAGTGAATACTACACATGCATGTGCATTGTTTCATCGGACAGCACAAGGCTTACATTTGAGCATACGCAGCTCATTAAATGTGAAGTGAGTTTCCTTGCGGCTGCACATACATTTGCTGTAGATCTGTATTCACCTCAGGTGATAAACCGCTCCTGGCCACCAATTAAGCGAGGGAGGGAAAAAAACTTAAAAAAGCACAACAGCAATTCAGTCCAATTGAAATGCACCGCCGTCGGGTGGCAGAAGGCATGTTCAATCATCTCATATGGGCTACATTCGTGCACTCACAGCCGCTTGTCTAAACATTGTGCTGTTTGTAGCAGTATACTGTACTTCAGGTTTGAAAAATGCTGTTATTTCATTATGTCTTTCCTTCTTTTGACAGGACTGCATCTGCTGTAGAGCTTGGATACTATAGTTGGGTAGCAGAGGAGAATGATTTCTGCCCCAAGCTCATATAGGCTGCCTGTCGGTATTGATAAACGGCATTGATTCTACAAGTATCACTTTTCCATCCAATGTTTAGATTCCGGTTGTCTTCAAGGCATTTGAAGGCTAACCCCAATTAACTCGATGTAGACTGAAGCTTCTGCTTTTTTTTTTTTTACCACCAATTCACTTTTAATGCTTTATGCAAAACATCTCTACCTTTGTGTATGCATTTGAGCAAATACCTGTGGTAGCAAGATGGTGGGGATGCCGTGGTCTGTTAGTGGTTAGCAGCGGTGGACTCAACTACTGCAAATACTGCAATATACTGCAACTACAACTCAACGTTGCTCTGTCACATTTGTACTTAAAGTACCAAAAAAATTAAAATACTTATATAATGATACCAAATGTATTTGTATATTGCAACGTTACAATGCGCAAAATCAGAATGCAACAATAAAGCAGTCAACAGAAAACAGATTTAAAATAGGCTTATCATAGGCCAATACGCTTGACATAGAGCAGTGGTTCCCAAACTGTGGTGCTAGAGCGCCTTCTACCCCCGCATGTCGTGCATCATGAAAAGTCGAATGGAGGTGCTATGGTTTTATTTTAAAAATATTAACATATAATATATGGCAAGTAGCCAAATATAGCCTATGCTGCATATATTATGCCATATTCAGGTTCATATGATATATGAACCTGAATATGGCATAATATTATGTGCATATGTGGGGGGGGGGGGGTGCGTCAGCTAGGTTGGGAGGTAACAGGGGGTGCATGCATGGCCAAAAAGGTTTGGGAACCGCTGACATAGAGTGAAGGTGTGTTTTCAGAAGTGTATTAAATGAAGGCACATGATGTTGCCAACATTAGCTCCTCTGGTAGGGCGTTCCAAATCATAGACAACAAAAGCCTGATTGCCCGAGGTAATGAGGCGATTTTTAGGAACAACCACAGGGCCCTATCTGAGGATCAAATACAAGCACAGGCTTATAAGGGACAGACCCACAGCTTTAAGTGATCAGTACAACCTTTAGAATGGCTTCCGAAGATCACAGGCAAACAGTGAAGGGCAGCCAAGATGGGGGTGATCTGGGCACGTTCTAGTTGAGAGTCTAGCAGCAGAATTCGGTCTTAATTGAAGACAGGCTAGCTTTTTTGCTGAGGCCAGGATAAAAACAGTTACAGTAATCTTAGGGAGATGAGATGAATGACCTTTTCAAAGGTCTGGGGTGGAACTTAAACTTGTGTAACTATAAAAAGTACATGATTTTAAAAAGTAGGGGAGAGCCGCCAAGGTTGTAACGCTTCACGGTTGTAACATGGACGTTATCTCTTGATTGGTCAACGCCACCATGACGCCATCGCGTCAGTATGTGTACAGCAACGTACTCTACGTGCCCAGGAAGTTTGAAGTGTTTACCTTCATCCCACGGGGAGCTATTGGCGAAAAACTGATTTTTCTCAAAAAGCAACATTTTTACACCTGGAGTATATGTGTGCTACATTTTTTTTCTTTGATGTTGGTGAATAAAAATCCACATGGATGTCTTCATGCTTATGTTCTTCATTAGTTTGCATCGTGTTTAGACGGAATGCACGTTCATTCTGGTCTGTAAGCAACGGCAAAGAAAACTTGCAAAAGTGGATCAATTGTAACACACGCCGGCTCCATTCAATACCATTATAGGTCATATTTACACAGTTGACATATTGGCCAATATTATATGTTCTAAAATTGTATTGTATTGTGTAGTGTATTCTAAAATTATTGTAGGGTTGTATAACATTGTACAACTCAATAAATCAAACGTTTGTTTAATCAATGTATTTCCCCACTGAACTGACCAAAAAAAAAAAAAAGCCCAAACTGGTACACCCGATACTATTTAATATTTCCCTTATTTTTGATACATTTTCTTATCACATCCATGGTATGAAAACAATGCTAAGGAGTTGCTTCAATGAAATATAATTGCTTTAAGCTGAAAACGATATGTTTAATGTTGTTTTTTAGCGTTGTTACATTCATCATGCATGCCGTTACAATTAATCCGCAGCAATTGTAACACTGGAACAGCGTCCACGTTCGGTTTAATAACTCCCGACCTGTTTCATTAAAAAAATTACTTTAAGTGGTTTATGGTAGCAGACATGTGTAGGTCCGTTGCCTGAAAATATTACATGTGCAGATAAACGGATCTCTGAGTAAAAAAATGAAACGTGCAAAATGTTACATCCTCCCCTACAAATTACAATCTTGTATTTTTTCCAAACCAATGCATTTCTGTATTAAAATGTACACATTTTCAAAAATGAATTCGAAACTAAAACTAAACGACTCGCTCTCATTGTGTTGATGCGACACATTGTGAGCTTGTAGTGCTGCTATTTTCAAAAGATTTTTATACATTTACGGTATACATGTTGTTTATAACTTTTTATACATTTTGAAATGGGATATTCTGAATAATGAGTATACTTTTGGTACTTTAAGTACATTTCTCATGCCACTACTTTTGTCAGCCCGATCTCACCCAAACACGATGAAATAGCACGGATTGACAATTCTGTACACGCCTAGAAAACCCCCAAATCTGTACATATTATACTGCTACCGTTTTCACCGCAACGGAGGAGTGGCTTTAACTAGTATTTTATGTACAGAATTGCCAATCCGTGCTATTTCACCATGTTTGGGTGAGATCGGATTTGACATTTACGATTCTGTGCTATTGGGTTATAACACGGACGGGGGTGAGTCGGCTCTACCAAACTTCGCAACGTCTCTCGTGGCCCATGTTCGGTAGAGACGGCGCCCCTCCTCCGTCTCAGTCTATGGGGAAGGTTTCAGTGTAATATGTATGGATTTGGGGGTTTTCTAGGCGTGTATGTACGGAATTCTCAATCCGTGCTATTCACCTGTTTGGGTGAGACTAGGTTGACTTTTGTACTTTTACTCAAGTACATGTTGAATTCCGGACTTTTACTTGTAACAGAGTATTTCTATATTGCAGTATTGATACTTTTACTTAAGTACAAATTTTGAGTACACATGACCCACACACATCTTGCCTGTGCCTCGTGTTGCAGCAGGTTCCATTGTGTGGTGGTAATAGACTTTCTGAAGGGGAGGATGACACGATAAGGCCTGTGCTTCCTTTAACAATGAACCCCCTATCCTTGCTCAAGAGTATTAGGAGTTATGGGATTGCAGCCATTATAAAAGGAAATGTGCACCACCAAGCAACGTGCGTTCCTTACCACATACCTGTAATAGAGTTCTGAAAGAGAGTTAATGTCTTTTTTTCCCCACAGAATTCACATGTTTTTGTGTGTATTGTGTGGCATCTGACCCCAACCCACCACAGACAACAGAAGCAGTTCAAGGCTTAACAAAAACCAGCAGCATAGCATTTTTGTATTGTAGGCTACTGTCCTTCTTGTTTGTGTATCTATGGTTGTCTGTATATGTTGAGTATGAACCAAGACAAATTCCTATCAACTTGTTGACATGGCAAATAAATGATTGAATCTTGAATCTTAAAGCACAGTTTATTAAGGGGAATTTGCTAACTTAAATTCTTCCCCAGTCAGGGTTAGCAGGTTTGAGGAATAAATAATGCAGGCTGACACTCGTACGTTGCCTACGAATAAGAAATAAAATCAACATGAGCTGTGAAATACAACCTACCGGTAATACTGTACTAACTAGAACTGCACTCTGTCGAGTGCATACTTGCTTGTTGCACACTAGTAGGCCATAAATGGCCAACTAGTGCGCAAGCAGAGCGCGCAAGTATTTTCGACCGCTGTAAACTGTGGAATCTCAGTATCTCTGTGAAGGAACGTTTGAAATGTCTAATTATTAGGTGTAACTATTTGCTACCCATCTACTTTATGCATGTAAACACCTAGTATTATTAAGTATGGTTCAAGTTTCTATCTATATAAGAAATACACTTTTATCAATTTAGAAATATTCTAGATCCCTTTTTAGTTTTTCGAAGAAAAATAAATCATTGATATGTGATGAAAAAAAAGGTATATAAACTGAATTAAAATATGTTATACAGTATAATTATTTTATTATTTATTGTAAATTGTCAATTGTTTTAAATGTATTTCATCTTGGACTATAGTGATAAATCATGATCAGAGTAATATGTGTCTCTAACTTCAATTTCTGTAATAATACTTGTAAGTTGATTAGCGGTATACTGTGGTTACTTTGCGCCAAAAACGTGCCAGCCAACCCGCCACTTGATGCGTATGCAAATAAAACAGCGGATTTGTGCCTGGTTTGCTGGGACCAGATTACATAAATGACCATATTTCTTACGTCATCATTGAGAGCTAGTCATACATATATATACACACCATGTACTCTGGTCCCAGCAAATCAGGCACAATTTGCTATTTTATTTTACTGATTATGTATATAGTATATGTATGACTAGCTCTAAATGATGACGTAAGACATACGTATACATATACATATATACTATATAGAGTATGTAGTTGTAAGTTGATTAGCGGTATACTGTGGTTACTTTGCGCCAAAAACCGTGACAGCCAACCCGCCATTTGATGCGTATGCAAATAAAACAGCAGATTTGTGCCTGGTTTGCTGGGACCAGATTACATAAATGACCATATTTCTTACGTCATCATTGAGAGCTAGTCATACATATACACACCACATACTCTGGTCCCAGCAGATCAGGCACAATTTACTATTTTATTTTACTGATTATGTATATAGTATACGTATGACTAGCTCTAAATGATGAAGAAGGACATACGTATACATACATATACTATATAGAGTATGTAGTTGTAAGTTGATTAGCGGTATTCTGTGGTTACTTTGCGCCAAAAAACGTGACAGCCAACCCGCCATTTGATGCGTATGCAAATAAAACAGCAGATTTGTGCCTGGTTTGCTGGGACCAGATTACATAAATGACCATATTTCTTACGTCATCATTGAGAGCTAGTCATACATATACACACCACGTACTCTGGTCCCAGCAGATCAGGCACAATTTGCTATTTTATTTTACTGATTATGTATATAGTATACGTATGACTAGCTCTAAATGATGACGTAAGACATATGGTCATTTATGTGATCTGGTCCCAGCAAACCAGGCACAGATTTGCTGTTTTTTTGCATACACATCAAATGGCGGGTTGGCTGCCACGGTGAACGAAGACCGGGCGAAATTATTACTTGCGCGCTCTGCTTTCGCAAGTAATGAGAAACGACTGAGTGGAGTGTATTTCCCCATTCAGGGAGGGTCAGTTAGGCAGTGTGAGCACAATAAACTCAGCACAGCTGTCTTCAGGATGACCAGCGTGCAGGTGTTCAATTGATTGATGATGAAGAGTATGGCACCAGAGTAATCTAGTGAGAGATAGCGTTGACTCCCGAGACACGGTCAAAGCAATTCTGGGGGTCCCCAGCCAAAAACCCCTGGCCTAGTCAATACTGGCATGTAGAGGGTTACAGCTGAAATGGAATAAAAGTTACGATCTCAATCCGTTTTCGGGGGAGATACTATTTGGCCTTTTCAGTTGGAAGGACTATACAGAGCTGATATGAGTGTGGAATTTAAATGCACTGTCAAAGGTGGTGCCAAGGTTCATCACTTCTTTCTACGTGGCTGAGATCGACTGAAATCATCATTTCAATCGTTCTAAAAAGGAATCACTATGTACGTAGATACTCTGAAAAGACCTCTGGCCTCCGCTCATGGAAATTCTTGGGAGGCACTGTTCCGTAGCCGAGTCAGATGTGTGGGCAAATATAGGGCTTTTCTGATAATCCCACCAATTTAAAACCTAGAGCGCAGCGGCAGCAAGCAGCAGAGGGATTGAAGGGAAGTGTGGCTCCTATTCTCTGTTTTAATACTTACTTTCACTTTGAGGGAACCGTCAAGATGGCCTTAAGTGATCCGAGGGAGGTTTTACTGTGGCCCACCACCCAGGGAATCTTTAAATCAGGCAATGTGTCAGCCGGGCGAAAGGGTCGCCACACCTGGCTTTACAGCAAAGCAGGCGATGAAGCTGTAAAATGCCAGGATATGAACTGGATGCTCCCCTGCACACCCAGGCTTCACACCAAGGATAAAGTCAGCGTTTATACCTTTTCTCTCCACACTACCCAGTGTAGTGTGTTCAAAGATCCCAGATGATGAATCCTCCCGAGTTGATCGGGGCGCTCCGATCATTTTGATATCTGGATTGCTACTGTATGGATGCAAGACACATACACACAACTACACTAAACGTGTAGGCTAGGCTATAGCCGATGAAACAAGTTATTCACAACTGTTTGCAGCTGCAATCAATCAATTTACAAGTATGCTCGAATCGAACATATTTCATATGCGCATTTTATCAGTTTAATGGAAAACAGACAATTCGCTTTTCTTTTTTCGACTTAATGAACATACGCTTCCTTTTTTCGCAAAGGCTTAATAGAACCGCACCTTGTGTCTCACATGGAGATCTCTGTATCTGCCTGTGTCTGAAGAGGGAGGGCAAACTCTTCACTTTCCAAAAATTGGATTGGAAAGTGGATTGGTTAAGTAATCAATTATTGTCAGGTGTGGGGTTGCCATTTCAATAAATTGGCTGATGCAGAGGCTGGAAATTGCACAGGTGAGGGGACTTGGCCTCATTAGGCCCACTGGCAGAGCCTGACCAGAGCCTTTTGTGGTGGTTCTAGACACACACACACACACACACACACACACAGTCAGAGACGTGACGCATTTATAGTTAGATGTATTGGTTCAGAGAACCAACGTTCTTTTGGTGGAAAAGGCAAAAGGGGCCTCAGAGTTACATTACAGACCCGTACAACTTAAGCAGAGATGGGCAGTATTTGAAATACATGTATTTGAAATACGTATTTGAAATACTTTTTTGTATTTTGTAATTTGTATTTCGCTGAGATGGAAGAAATTAGATGTATTTTGTATTTAAATAAAAATTTTTGACCCAGTATTTGTATTTTGTATCAAAATACATTTTCAATATATTTTGCCCATCAGAGATGGACAGTATTTGAAATACATGTATTTGAAATACTTTTTTGTATTTTGTAATTTGTATTTCGATGGGGATGGAAGATGTATTTTGTATTTTGTATTTAGATACATTTTTTGACCCAGTATTTGTATTTTGTATCAAAATACATTTTCAATGTATTTTGCCCATCTCTGCGTACAAGTCCATTTGGGTCTTAACAATCATTTGAACCCTCTCCAGGACCCATAAGGGTCTCCAGACCCCTACGTTGAGAAGCACTGATAACCCTTTATCGGTTACGGTTTGTGTCGATATATTAACATTCTGCACAGCGCACACACTTACCTATTACAATATATTTTAATTTGAGAATAGGCTTATCTTTATTAATCAGCAATCAGGAGGGGGAAGTATGAATTTCATATAATCTATCAAGGATTATTAATTTAAAATAGGTGCCTGGAGGGCTAATACAGATTGGCATAATGTGCTTTATTAAATGGCAAAAGGGTACATAAAACTGTAGGGTAAATTTATCATCCGAAATGCTTTCAAAGTTCAATATTTCACCTCCACACCTAAAGTAAAATACAACTTATTTCTAGGATGATCCAGTTTCCTTAACATTTGCATACAGTATCTTGGTGATTTTCTTTTAAGCCATTAAGACCTGAAGCCGATTCTAAATGTCGTACATTTTCAAACATTCAAACTTTTTCATGTCAACGTGTATTTGGCCACGGACCTCTATCTCTTTGTGTTTTTTCCATAAATGAATTTCCTACTGATCATACAGCATCACATACAAGTATCAATAGCAGCAGATCCACAAGCTTGTAGATCTGATACTTTTGATCATTTTGAATTTTAATTGACAAACATTTAACGTGTCACAGGACTTTAATTCATTAATAACTGGCAGACAATTTGTTAACTGCCAATTCTATGATGACTCAAAAACAAACAAACAAGGCACGCCCACAACAAACGTTCCTGACGTCTTGGAGACCTGTGCTCCGTGGAGCACTTTTTCTAGTTCATAATGCATCCCTCGCTAGAAATGTAAAGGAGTCAAAAGTAAAACCTTTGTCTTTGAAATGTGTGAAAGTCATAATGTATCCCAAAATTCAGACACTAAATAAATGTATTTATTTAGTGTAATTTTTGTGTAAAACAAAATATGCCATAAAAATGTGTAATTTAAAAAGTCTAAAAAATATATAAAAAAATAAAAATAAAAATAAACATTATCAGGAGACCGCAAGGGGATGTAAATGTACATTTCCCATCTCTTTTGTACATTGTTTGTATTGTATTTGACATGTATTATTGTGTCTATTTACCATGCTATGCATGTGGATGAATTGAATACAAATAGAGGACCAGTGGACCACAATGGAAACAAGTTTCCAGGACGTTTCTGTCTGCCTGTATACCACCCACAGTTTACATTTCTGACTAAAACGTATTCAGTCAATCAAAAAAAAAGAAAAATAAATGTGAAACAAGTTTCAGCACGTTTACTTAAGCATGTTTCATTAATCCAGCTAGCAGGTCTCACCTCACACAGCCACGTTTTTAATTATACAAAAGGACTATTAGGCAGGCATATATTGGCTGCAAATAATTAATGGACGACAATTAATTAGAGCTTATTGAGAAAAATGGCAGACAGAATTAAATTAAAACTACAATCACATTTTATCCAATAAAGTCTGTGAGGGGTGACAGGAAGGGCCATTCATCCAGTATGTCGTCCGCGTGCGCACGCACGTGCGCGCGCGCACGCACGCACGCACGCACACACGCACACACGCACACACGCACACACACACACACACACACACACACACACACACGTGCGACCGCATCATGCATGTATTTCACGTGTCTATGTATTGTCTGTGTATTACTCAGTTTTAATAAAGTAGCAATATATTGTAAAATATATAAAACAATGTACATAAAACATTGTACAATATATTATAATATACAAATATTATAAATTATAATTATAAGTCTTGAATAGGTCCCGGGCTGTCAATCTCGCCCCTGTGGGACCTTCCAACCGCCACTGATCCGTGTCATTTTAGAATTTAGCGTTAAGGCTATTCAAAAATAGCAGAAAGTTGTTGGTATATTAATGGGTTAAAGAGGGCTTCATGTGTCAGTGGACGGATTATGAATAGATCAGGTCACGTGACAAGCAAATAACAGCTTGTCACACAAACAGAATCATTAGCATCAGACAACAACACAGATGACAACGTTTATTTCACATCTGCCAGATAGATAGCAAACGATGGTTGAATGTGTGCTTCGCTTTTGACTAGCGTATGTGTGTGTGTGTGTGTGTGTGTGTGTGTGTGTGTGTGTGTGTGTGTGTGTGGGTGGGGGGGTGGGGGGCTGTGCTTCAATGGTTCTGCAAACATAACGGGCTCAGCAGGGGGCCTTGTTTGATAGCACCATCACGTTGTCCCGAGGCGCTGTTCCAGCACTGCTCGTTTGATTTGTACGCTGCCCTATTGATCGTGTTCCCCTCGCCGGGGCCCACTCTAGTCTGTAGCAGTGCGTGCAGGTTTGTGCGTGTCGAGCCGACCGCGACTCCCCTGAAGCGTACAAAGGCTGTGCTTTTCTCGAAGACATTAAGGCCAGACACAGAGGTTTTCTTTTTGGAACGTGGGCGTCCAGTCTACGCTTGAGTAGAGTGTTTCTCTAAAGCTGCACCAAACACCCTCATCATGCCGCTCGTTTTAATGTGGAAAATTGTCTGGCTATACGTCGTATAAAGCAACTCAAGGGACATAGAGACATTTGACGCATCAAACTGTTATTTCCGTTACTAATAACAGCAACTAATCCACGCCTTTGTTTTTTCTTGGCTTGATTACATATTACTCCAGTTTTGGCTTCACTGCACTGGCTTCCGGTTGTTTTTAGGATTGATTTTAAAATTATTTTACTTGTGTATAAAGCTCTCAATGGTCTCGCACCTTCCTACCTACATGACTGCCTGCCTAAATATGTCCCAAACCGCCCTCTATGGTCTTCCACTGCTGGCCTGCTCGCTTTGCCTAAGAAAATGGTAACTAAAAATACAGGGAAGCAGCTTTTTACTTCTACTGGCCGACGGCATGGAACAAACTCCCACTGTACCTTCGACAGGCCTCTGTAGACATTTTAAAGTACAGCTCAAGACCCACTTCTACACCCTTGCTTTTAATTGATATTTTATTTTTTGTTATTCATGTCCTCACTGTATTGCATTACTGCTTGTTTTTTAATGTTTATGCCTTGCTTTTCTTTTCTTTTTTCTCCATTGCTCTGTAAAGCACTTTGAGCTGCATTTCATGTCATGAAAGGTGTTATACAAATAAAGTTTTATTATTTATTATTAACTATGTGCTATCATGTCTTCATCATGTTGTCATTATCTGACAACATGTCTGTTTGTGTCCCCCCCAGAGAGAGAGAGAGAGAGAGAGAGAGAGAGAGAGATACTGTGTATATATTCTTAAATAAATAAGACGTTTTTTTGGCATCGGGACTACGGAGTTGTGCGACCTCTCCTTTCTTTTTTTTAAATATAATATATATATTCTTAGCAGAATAAGGTCTGTTCCTCATCACGGAACCCTGAGGGGAGAAGCCTCGTTCTTATTAAGTACAAACTATAGTAATTGCATTAGATGGCATCAAATCAGTCAATTATTAGAACATTATTGTTTTGTTCTCTTATCAACTTCTATACCCAATGTATTTATGTAGATGATGTGGTATTTCCTTGAAAAGTAAAAAAATAAATAATCCTAAACAAAGACACACACAAAAACACCAAAAGCTGCAGATAAGGGTTGATGCTTTTGTGTGATGTTGTAGTGTGATCAAGTAGGGCGTTAATTCATGAAAAAACAACGAGTTGGGATATGGAGATAAGAGGTTCATTCTATCGACAGCAAACATAGGAATTAAAACACGCGCACACGCACACGTGCACGCACACGCACACGCAATGTTTTAATTGCTGACACCATAGCTCCCGCTGCTCGGTTCCTAACGGCTCCCCTTTGCAAGGTACATGATCCATTATCATAAATCTGATGCGCCGACACAGACAGGTGCTGCATGCATAATTTAAGGACGCTACATTACCACTTGTGCAGAGGTAGGCGCGACCGAGGCAAACGTCATTGAAAGCACCGCGCACGCACGCACGCACGCACACACACGCAAACACACAGACGTGCACGCGCAGGCACGGTCGGTCGCACAAACAAACACACTCTCGTACTGTACATTTGTATTGCTATCCTTATGAGGACATGACTAGGGTGGTGATTTCATGACTGTTTTTTTATTTGATTAAATCTGACCTAATACCTAATCCAAACCCTAACTCCAACCTGGATATTGTATAACTGTCTAAAGCCTAATGGCACTATTTTCGTCACTAGTCTATACCCCGTATCCCTAAACGTTTTACATTTTCCAACTAGCCGATGTACATCGATACGTTGTGAACTTGTACATCGGCTATTTGAACCACACAAATGTTTCCTCACAATATCTATTTTTCACATTCTGCTACAGTTGTGGAAATATCTGGCCCTATCACAAGTATAGCAATAGGCACGCACGCACGCACGCACGCACGCACGCACGCACGCACGCACGCACGCACGCACCACATTAATGCTTTGAATTCCTGACATGAAAGGATGTACAAAAAAGAGAACATGTCCATGTCCTCTTCCATCTGTCTGAGCGAACCAAACCAGAGGGTAATAGGAATAGGAAGCGAGTGTTCGTGGGATGAAAACCTTTTGCTCGGAGCGACGGTCGTCCTTTGCTGTAGCTCGCCAAGCTGCTCGCTGGTACCAGTACGGGCGGGCAGTCTTTTCGGTTCCCCCTGTCAACCCCCAGGTGAGCGGGGGAAGGGGGGAGGGGGGTGAGGGGTGGGGCCGTGGGGCGAGTACTCCTCCTGAGCCTGTACTATAGAGTCCAGGGAGCCGGGAAGCAGTGGAATGGGGTCCAGGATTGAGGTCTCACTTTTTAAAGCAAAGCACGTGCTAAGTGGGACCCGTTCCGGGGGCTACAAAATCCCCCCGTTCTTCCATTAATTACACTTGAGGCAAATTCATATGGATGTCTGCCCGGTGAGAGATAACGCTTTAGTGCAGATGAGATGAGGGAGAGAGAGAGGGAGAAAGAGAGAGAGAGAGAGAGAGAGAGAGAGAGAGAGAGAGAGAGGAAGAGGAAGATTCCGTTGCTGTCGTGCAGAAACCATGTGTCTCCAGACTAAACTTTGTATGTCTTTTGGTAAATGAACGCCCTACTTACCCATACAAGAGTGTCATATAAAAGCAGTGAAATACCAGTATGTATAACAGGGCAATACAAATAAATATATAACACGTAACAGTGTATTCATAATGTTTAGTAGTACGCATATATGTTGTATGTTTTGGACTGGTTACGTTCCATCCTTCATCTTCGATGTCTCCCTTTTGACTGATACCTGTCCATTTAAACTCTAGAGGGCCCGTCCCAAAGTTATTAGTGCAGCCGCGCCCGGCAGCCGGCGGAAACTAGGCCTGAAAATTAAGGCCCGGACCTACCTGGGCCCTCATCAAACCCTGTACACTCAAGACACTGCCCACAGCCACCCTTAGATCTCCATATATGGAGCTGACCTGTTCTGACATTATATATGTTGATCTGACCTCATCAAGACACTCAAGACACGCTCCATATATGGCCAGTACAGAATTTATTCCATATGTTGATCTGACCCCCCATTCCAAAGTGCCAGCGCTCGCCCAGCAGTATGCTGTCACCCAGGCGGATGCGTGCACGCCCTCAGGCGTCTTACTGTTATAAACCGAATATGTATTCTATTTTATCAACAGTTGTTTTCCGAGGCGACCGCGTTGCACTGGACACACCGTGACCTGGCAAAAAATAATGGAGTACTAATTTATGCCATAGCCGTGTAATAAGCAGGATAATCAATGGTAATTATTGAGAAATACAACCCCCCCAGAGTGATAAGACCCTGTGGGGGTTTATTTCTCAATAATGATCTGCTCCCCATTGATTATCCCTTGGAAAATAGCCTCAAACCACACTCACTGATTATACATTACTATGACCTGGTGTGCACAGTTTCACTCAACAGCACAGCATTTTGTCGACTAAAACTAGTGTATTTCCTGTTTTCGGCGAACGCTGGGGATTAAAGGATCACTCCGCCGATTTTCAACCTATCTGTTGCACAGTACAGTCCTCGAGTGAATGCACTTAATAAGCTTCTTCCCCTGTCTGCACACAGTAAATCCGACAGGTTTCTGCATTCTCACGGAGCAGGACACATGAAGAAAATAAAGGACGAGTCGCACGTGCTTAAAAAATATACATCACGTTTATTTGTACCGACACCGCTGAGTCTGCACAGAGGCAGAGTCTAACGATGTGCTGGGACGCTACAAACAGGTCCTGTGTTCTACCTCCGTACATCCAACAGTCAACAGATCACCAAGCATTTGCTTCTCGCTACCAAAAGGAAAAACCACCAAAGGAAAATAACAAAACCTACCTTGACGAAAGCAGACATATATCACTGTTTTTTCTTCTTTTTTTGTTGTTCTTTCTCTTTTCTCTAAAGGTAACACAACGTACAAAAAGCAAGTCTGGAAATACAGTAGTAAGATTTTCGGCACCGTAAAAAAGTTGTGTTTTTTTGTAATTTTTATCTGTACTCTCTTTCTCTCGCACTCTCTCTCTCTCACTCTCTCGCTCTCAACGTGTGAATAAGAAAAACAATGCACTTATCTCTACTGAGCGTAGGCTGCTTGTTAGGGCAGCCGAGGGCTAAACTGATGCAGATAGTCACGATAGAGACACGGACACACCGGCCGATCCCTGCTGCGTTACCGGAGGCAGCGTGCGGACGGCTCTCCAGGAAAATGTTCACGCTCTGCAGAGAGCCACACGGTAGTGGTGGGTCGGTGTGAGGTCAGGGTCCGAGCTCTGCAGAGAGCCACGCAGTAGTGGTGGGTGGGGGTGAGCCCAGGGTCCGAGGGTCCGAGGAGTAGATGGGTGACGGGTGACGAAGATGCCCGGTCAGTCCGTCGGCGGGTGAAAACGCACAATGTCAGAAAAGAAAGAGTCTCTCGACACCATGTGCACTATACCGCGACGCCCCGGAGGGACGTGAAAAAAGAGAAAGAAAAAGAAACAACAACAACGGATAAAAGTCCAGAAATCAGACTAAAAGAAGATGTATAGTGTGGACCATACCATGTGTTCAGTGGCAGACCCCCTGGGCTGCAGCCTCCCTGGGCCCTCTGAGGCGCGGCCGAGGCCAAAGCAAAGCAGACAGTCTGTTAGGAGAAGGAAGGATGTGCTCCCCGCTCAACAGCAAGCCCAAGGCACCAGCAGAACCACCAGGAGATGCATGGCCCACGTCAGGCCCCGCGGCGGGCCACGGTACGCCGAGTGCTGGCCACTCTTCGCTCGGACGCCTGCGGAGGACAGACGGACACCACAGGACATGTCTTAGTAATGAAATACTTCCTTTAGCATAGCGTTGCTGTCGGGCTGTCTTATCTAACTGTCCAGTAATTTAACACCTTGATCACACAATCGAGATTGTAGATCTGCTATTTTTGCTGTTTTTGAATTTGAAGCCTAACAAATGGAAAGTTGGGAATCTACAGTACATCCATCCATCCATCTTCAACCGCTTATTCGTAATCTGGTCGCGGGGGCAACAGCTCCACCAGAGAGCTCTAGACTTCCCTCTCCAGAGCAACATTAATAACTTCCTCCTGGGGGATCCCGAGGCGTTCCAAGGTCAGTGAGTCGATGTGATTCCTCCAACTGCGCCTTGGTCTGCCCCGGGATCTCCTCCCAATCTGGGACGTGCCTTGAGGACCTCCCTGAGGAGACGCCCGAGAAGCTGTCTCCTTTCCAGGCGAAGAAGCAGGACTCTACTCTTTCTTGCGTGACTGAACTTCTCTCTCTAAAGGACATGCCAGCCACCCGACGAAGAAAACTAATTTTGTCTGTTTGTATTCGCCTACAAGAAACTACAGGAACCTACAGTGGTATGTAATACCCGTTGTCATAGCACCCTTGAAGTGATGCGTTGTGAGCTTGTAGATCGATCTGCTATTTTCACTATAGTTTGGGTCCCAGGGAGACATACGATTTCTCATTTGATTCACAGGCTAAAAAATAACCACTGTTTTAATTGGCAACGAAACCGGCTTTCTTAAGGCTCATTCATAGTCTGGATTTTCGGTGGTGAGGTGACCACCGAACTGCAACATGACGTCACGAGCCGCGGTGAAGAGCAAACCACCGCCCCAGCCCTTCTCTCTGTTTTTACTCACCACCGCTCAACGTTATTTCAGCTCCGGTGGTCAGCTCACCACCTCACCACCGGAGTGGTGGTCACCTCACCACCGGAGCGGTGGTCACCTCACCACCGGAGCGGTGGTCAGCTCACCACCGGAGAGGTGGTCAGCTCACCACCGGAGTGGTGGTCAGCTCACCACCTCACCACCGGAGTGGTGGTCAGCTCACCACTGGAGCGGTGGTCACCTCACCACCGGAGTGGTGGTCAGCTCACCACCGAAAATCCAGCCTTTATTGTTCTCATTTGCCCTGAGAATCTCTGTGTAGCCATCTAGTGCAAATAGGTGTTCTCTGGCCGTGCTCCTTGAAAGTTCATTATCTGTTTGTGTGGAAAGAGAAGAGGTAATTAAAGCGGGATTAAGCCAAAGAAAACTCCACACACACATTAGGTGACTAGGTGACTCAATTAAAGGCCACAATGTGAGATTGGTACCAAAACAAGACGCGACTACTGTGCAGAGTTGAGACATTGGAGTGTGTCTCCACACTCTCTCCATTATGCCAGTCAATCTAAGCTAAAAAGGGGCTTTTTATGATCCTTAGGGTCATCCAAATAACATTGTGAATGAAATATTTAGTGGATCATTGTAAATTCAGGGGTTGAAAGTCAGGGTACCATAAACAACCTATAGCCTATAGAGAGTCGCAGTCCCTCTCCCTTTCAGAACAATGAGTGGCCCAGGAAATGGTTCTCCATTCATTTTCACCATAGGCGATTCCTAAATTATTTATTTAAAGACGGTTACGCCGCGGACAAAGCCAACTCGGATCGTGACAAATCATGACAAGGAACACAATGTTTTGGGCCGATCAAATAATTTATGAGAAGAAAAACAACAAAAAAAGTGTTGTAACCTGCCGTTTTTTTCTACTTTCTAATTATTTGTTTGGCCCAAAACATTGTGTTCATTGTCATGATTTGTAACGATCCGAGTTGGCTTTGTCAGCGGCGTAACCGTCTTTAAATAAATAATTTAGGAATCGCCTATGGTGAAAATGAATGGAGAACCATTTCCTGGGCCACTCGTTGTTCTGAAAGGGGGAGGGACTGCAACTGCTCTATAAGACAAAACATTCTAATTTTCATTATGCTTTAAGTAGCATGGGACTAGGGGGTTTTCATGATCCATTTCAAGCATTAGTTTTGAACAAAACACTCCTTGGGCTAAATTCGGCCATAGCCACTTGCCCAATAATGTGCCCAAATGTGATGGCGTGGAGTGTTTTTCGTGCAAAACTAATGCTTGCAATGGATTCAGAATCATGAAAAACCCCTAGTTTGACACATCACATGCTACTTAAAGCATAATGAAATTGTGAAATGGTTTGCCTTATACGGTAGGTTGTTAATGGTACCCCAACTTTCAACCCCTGAACCCCATGATCCACTAATTATGTCATTCACAATTCACAGTTATTTGGATGACCCTAAGCCTAAGGTAAGGATCATACGAAACCTTCAACGATTACTATTGCAATTTATCTTTGGTCAAACCTTAGATTGACTGGCCTACATTGGTTATGCCTTATTTATACGTTGTTGTGTACCAGTTCCGCTTGACAAAGCCGGGTTGTGCGCTTGTAGATTGGCTTGATAGGCTACACTGGCTACCTAATAGCCTGAGCTAACGCTAGACATTTCTGGCCTAGATGGGAGGGTCGCGGCTCAGAAAAACGCGCACCCTGATTGGATCTCATCGATCTGTCCGTCACCCCCGGCCCCTCCTCTCCCCCCTAGTGCAGCGCTACGTCACATCATTTGGAGCGACGCCCACCCGGAAGGGTTGACTCCCACTTTTAGACCAGAGCGGCCAATGCGTTCCTCCAGGCTTTCAATTTTTGCACCAACAAAGTGAAAGCCTGGTACCGAGGCTAGCTACCTAAAAATGGCAACCAAATGGCAACAATCATAAAAATGGCCTCACAAGTATACAGTGGTTGAAACACCATGCCCCCCCCCCCCCCCCCCCCCCTTACCGGACGAGGTGACGACTCGGATGTGGGAGCTGACGGCCCCCTCCCCCCCCTCGCTGACCGCCCTGACCTCCATGATGTAGGTCCCTCCCTCTGGCAGGGACAGCACTGTGGACGGGTTGATGGTCCTGACCACCTGGTTGTGGTGGCCCCGCCCCTCCTGACGAATGAACACCTGTGTGTGAGACACACATTTAACATTAGTCTGACACTCTTTTCATTTAGTTTCACTGCATTATTCAGTCTGAGATCAATGATTAGCCTCAAGGCTGTCACAACACTCAGCGCCGCGACTTGCTCACGGTGCCTCTTGTGGCTCAAGTCACCTTCAGACAGCGCGCCTGCGTCACTTCCGTGCTTGTGAACTGACTGACTGGTTTTCCAGTTGTACTGTGACATATACAGTCATAGTCCTATTAATTTACATTGAGTGAGTTGATGTGTTGATGATGCTTCTATTGTCAAGGAGAGACGATCCTCCCCTCCTCCTGAGGTGTTTGCAGAGACTGAAAGACTGAAACCAGTTCAGTAATTTGGCTTTTTATTAGCGTTTGAGTTGGACATATTTACAGTACAAACGGACCCAGTGACCACTCTTTATACTACCGTAGTAGCCATTGTAGACAACGAGCTACATCTGACGTTTCCCTGCACGGTAACGTGTCATTGTTCCGACGGCACATTGGTCCGACTCGCCCTTAGAGTATATATATGAATAGAGAAGGCACCCAGAGGAAATCTTGAGGCGAAATGGACATAGTGGCCGAATGAAGGTATTGCAGCCTGGCCCCAAACACATGAACGCGCTGTCCGTTGACTATCATTGTACACGTTCACGACGGACGACGCTCATGCGCGTTCACCGGCAGCGCGTTCATGTGTTTGGGGCCACTCACCATTGCAATCCGTCCCAGAATGCACTCTGTTCCTACCAGGAAGGAGGAGTGAATCCGCCTCATGCGCTTTTGAGCAACTTAATGCAAGTGGATGGGAGGAGAACTCGTGTGTCTTCTCTATAGATATATAACTCTATGGACTCGCCCCATTACTAACCCCATCCCTAATTGCGCTTGAAGCCATGTCTGCATCTACTGTAGATGCTCTTAATTAACAGAGGTGATATTTTGTTTTTACCATGTATCCCACAGTGTCCGATTCGTTGTCTCTGGACTTCACCGGGTCCCAGCTCAACGACACATTGTTGCCCTCTTGCACCCACATGAGGTTGGCGGGGGGCTCCGCCGGAGCTGCAGGGGAGAGAGAGCATCAGAGATACAGTACTAACAGGCATTACGGAGTTCCCACCAAGTAGGTCAATTGCTTCTGTTCCATTTATAGCTGTGGTTTAATTTTTTTTCCTTGGAGTCCCCCCTTCTTACGTCTGACATAAGCTGAGACTCCCTACATGCACAAGCATGCACGCACGCACACAATGCACACACGCACAAAATGTGAACCACATTAGCCCTACAGACATTTCCGTATAGCAAAACAAGATTTATAATGAGTCGCATTATATTCAGTTATGAACTGAATATAATGAAAGGTAGTCAGAAATGCTAGTAATGATATTGTGCAACATTTTAACACTGCCTCCAGTCCAAACAGACAGGCCTGGACCGTAACAAGCATCACATTTGAAAACAGAATAAAGTTAATCAAAAAAAGGAATAATTGCGTGTATCGCACGTGCTGCAGAATAGAGATCTTCACAGGCGCTCAATTGCAAAACTCACGGGCTTTTCTGGTGTGGGTCGCGATGGCTGAGCTGGCGGGCCCAAGCCCGATGCTGTTGAAGCCCCTCACTGTGATGTGATAGAGGGTGTTGCCCTCCACACCCGTCACCACCACAGACGTCTCATTTTTGACCGTTCTCCTCTTCTTCGCCTCCTCCTCCTGTTCCGAGTCTTTCCAGTAGGCGACCTGCGAACGTATACGAACAGACAATAGTATTTTAAAATACTGCGTCATGCATGTCCTTGATTCATTCTCCGCAAGGGGGACACACAGTAGACTGAATACTTGACTTTTGTGCGGGTAGCTACTGTATCAAGATTCATGTACTGTTGGGTAAGAAATTAGCATTATAGGGCTGCACGATATATGAAAAAAAAAATCATATCCCAGTATTCACTGCGTTCAATAAAACGACCGTTAATCCGACAAATTGACATAATCAGACAAGCTTTTGATACGGAAGGCTTTAGGCAGCTTGCTATGATGCCTAGTAATTAATTTTCAATCAAAGGCGAGTGCAGGTCTAAATCTATCTAAATCTGACACGCGCATGTATGTACAGTATGCTCTGCACACACACACACACACACACACACACACACACACACACACACACACACACACACACACACACACACACACACACACACACACGCACACACGCACACACACACACACACACACACACACACACACACACACACACATCTGCCGTCCCATGCCAGAGTTGAATTGGCTACTGACTTTCAATAAGTTGACGACAAAATAGCCCTGATCCAGTGTGTTAGCGAGTTCACTAACGCACTGGACCAGGCTAGTTACAACGTTGCACAGCGATCGTACAAATAGGTGCATGGACGAGCACGTGCACAGTACGCCACACACACACAGAGTGTAATTATGTCCGTGTCCGCACGCATGCAGCACGCACGCACACACGCACACGCACACGCACACACACACACACACACACACACACACACACACACACGCACTGAAACTAACACACACACGTGCACATGCATGTGTTACGCAGGTGCAGGCATGACGCATGCACGCACGCCAGCACGCACAGTCACACACACACACCTCATATCCTCTCGGTCTTCCAGGGCCAGGGTTGGGTGGCTTCCAAGTGACCCTAATTTCCGACGCGGAGATGCTGGCAGCCTTCACATCCAGCGGGGCTTCTCTGGGCTCTGAGCAACAGAGCGTTGAAAACTTTAGCAACCCCACAGACAGACAGTGAGTCAACACGGCGGCGCTGTGGAGATGCCTGCCTGCAACGGTGCTTCTCAAACTTTATCACTTCACTTTATTATCAATTAGGCCAATGGTTCACAACGTGTGGTCCGCGGATCCCAGTGGTCCTTGAGAGGGTTCCAGGGGGTCCCCTGCAGCTAAATTAGTTCATTAATATAACATCGGTTTAATCCAATATACATAGGCTATTTACAAGCTTGTAGATCTGCTATTTTGAAAAAAAGTCTTGTATGGTGGTCAAGAATATAATTAGATGGGGTCCGCAGCCAAAATACATACATACATCAATTTGGAGGTCCTTGACATGAGAAAGTCTGAGAACCAGTGCATTAGGCCACAGACCCCTATATAACGGTGTGCAAATGGAACCAAATGGAGGGTCCATTTGGTTCCATTTGCACATGCTTCAATCATTTAGCAGAGAACCCCCTTGGAAGTTGGAACCTTTTTTTAGAACCACCACTGCCCTACGCAAATCCAAAAACCACAAACATTGGAAAAACAACCAGCTCACCCCCTTCGGCGGAGTACACGGTCACCACTTTGCTGAAGGGCCCGTCTCCCTTGTTGTTGTAGACGCCCAGCTTCACCTCGAACGGGGTGAGGGGCGGGAAGGTCTCGTCGCGGTACTTGTAGGTCGTGGAGTCGGCCGACGTCACCATCTTCTCCTTCCAGCCTCGCGTGCCGTTGGCGCGGAACGCCACGATGTAGCCGAACCCCTCGCCGTTCTGGAACTCCTCCGACACGGGCTGACGAGACACACGTTCACAGGGACGAAAGAAGCTTGTCGTTGCTGTCGTCAGGCAGAAAACCTCTTCTCTCCATACTTTAACTCTTAGTGTATTTTCATAAATTGCTTGATCATACTGACTAGTAACTACAGCGTCATGCAAAGGCATACAAAGTAACAGAATCGCAAGCTCAAAATGCGACGGCAAGCGATTGCCGATCTGCTACTTTTGCTGTTTTGGAATTTGAATCCTGAAAACTATAAGTCTTGGACATATGAGGTTTCCACCCGGCAGAGACGGCATAGACACAATTACCTGAGAGAGCTTATGGACACAGATTAAAGTCAAATCCAAGTTTACCGGCACCAAAGCCCATGTAATTATAGGCAATTGAGTTTGCGTACATTTTCCTATTCAAAGCTGCTCGCTATTATTGCATTCAAAAGTGTCTCGACAAGAAAAGAAAGATGAGAAAGAAGAGCTCAAAAGGAATCCGTTCTTGGAAATGATGTAAACGCCACAGGCTGTATTTTTATATACAAACTCAAGCACCTGCCATTTGGGATTGCTGAGCTCAAGCAACAGGATCAGGGATCAGCAAACAGACAGCTGTTAGACTTTGTGGTTCATCCTCCAGTCCAGGAATCTCCTAATCATTACTCATTACTGAGTCTTTACTGAGCGAGTCCTATCCCAAAATATCACTGCGCCCAATATATCACCACATATACTAGCCCTATTTCTTCACAAGGAATGTTGTCATTTAATTTCTTCTTAATTTAGATTATAGTTCTTTCTTGAAGTACATCATTTGATTTAGTACCATATGCTGTTTAGACAGATGCTGTGTTTGATGTTTGCCTGGTATCCTAGTTACACAGAGACACTATACTGTTCTCTCTGCACTCTACTATTATGTGATGATTTACCTTGTTTGTTTCTTACACTGGTCTTGCACTTTCACCCTGGATAATAGCATCTGCTAAATGCCTAAATTGTAATTGTAATTGCATAAATGTCCCACATGACTAAATGTAATGTTGTGCTGTAGTCTTAACGTATTAGCTCACGCTTGTGACAGACAGCAAAAAGTTTGGTTTGATGTCTATTATGTTTCTTACTGTTCAATGTAATAACCTTTTCATAACTAGTTTGTAGTCAAACTATTAATGTAGGCTAAATAATGTACTTGGTACCTCCGCACTGGCAGTCCATCTTTATGACTATGTGACAATGTTTGATTGACTTTATACAATAAATGTACTGCCTATTTTAACGTCTATTCTGCAAATGGAAATATTGCTCAACATTCATGATATTGAGGATGTTTGATTGACTAGCCTATACCTTATGTGACTCCACTCCATCCCACTACAGTTAGTGTCACACAAAAGCAGCAAAAATAGCAGATCTACCAGCTCAAAATGTCTTGCATTGTAGATCTGCTGTTTTATTTTTAAAAAAATATCCTGAAAAGAGAAGAGAAGAGAAGAGAAGAGAAGAGAAGAGAAGAGAAGAGAAGAGAAGAGAAGAGAAAAAATCACATATACCTACTGGGAGAAATACAACAATGTGCAAACACAGCAGCAAGATGTGTGAACTGTTGTGATAAAAAAATGTTAGCCAATGGAATAGGACCGCCCTAAGGACTACTAACCATCGAGTTTCCTACATTATCTATTCTGTACTGAGTGGACCTCTGACACAGACAGACCTACTGCACATATAAAAGGAGCTGCTACCTTTAAACACATTTGAAATCTGTATACTATTTTAAAACTCATTGACTGCCAGTTTCTCTAGAACAGTCTGCATGACACTGCCAGCCTTTTTGAGCATTTTTACTAATGTCTTTTAAGACCCACGGAATATAAATGTAAACACGAAATATCAAAAAAGGAAAGAAGAGAGTCTCTACTTTAATTGGAAAATGTAATGAAACTTTTTTTTGTATATATATATATATATATATACACAGTATATATAAATTCTATATTATGCAAAACGCGGCTTGGATTTGTTTTTTCAGCTGTCCTCTGATCCGGAAGCATCAGAGGATAATTTTTCATTACGTTTAGACACATTGGTAAATGGTATGTTTTCTCATGCCAAAAACGCTCAATTTAATTTAATTGGAGTCCCCTACGACACGTTCAGATTGGTATCCTTTCCACCTGTTCTACCGAGTGCGTGCGCATGTGCGTGCGTGTGTGCGTGTATATTGAAAATTGTATTTCCTTTAGAGGATAGCCCCTTGAGATGTATCATCTCGTTTTAGAGGGGGTCCTCGAGTGTGCGTGTGCGCGTGCAGATTTCCTTGTTTTTCCTATAGACCTCTTGTGTGTCACGAAAAATCCCACACCAGGCAGATGGCTTGCTAAGGTGTTATAGTGGCATACACGCGGGGCACTCTGACATCCGCAGCACGGCACAGCTTAAGCGTGCCACTTGTGTTATTATTCCTCGAAACAGAAACAGGCAGACTACCGGCAGACTGCTAAAAATAAACCGGCTTAGAAAACACCATGCGCCGCCATGCATTCCCAGCGGAGACGGCCTGTGTGACCCGACTCCTGATGCCTGCTCCTATATGCTACTGTAAGCACACTGTCGGTCCTCATGAAGATATAATACACCGTGGTGGAGAAAAGTACTCAAATGTGTTACTCAGGTAAATGTATCAATACTGCAATGTACTGTAGATGTACTCCATTACAAGTAGAAGTCCCGTATTCAAAATGTACTCAAGTAAAAGTACAAAAGTATCGGCATCAAAATGTACTCAACGTGCTAAAAGTAAATGTACTCATGTTGCAGCATGTCTCATTTCACAAGTTAAAAATGTGTATTTTTTTTAGAAAATAGCAGATCTATATGAGCTCACAAGCTCGTATAGATCTTGAGTGAGTTTGTAGGTCTGCTATTTTTAAATGGCCGAAATGTATATAGGGTTGAAGTGGTTAATGTAGGCTATGTTTTCTAAATTAAAATCTCCAACATAACTATAAAGTTTTCAAATAATTGTAGTGGATTAAAAATGTGGCCCTGAGATGTAGTGGAGTAGAAGTAAAGGTTTGCTGCCATTTAGTACGTTCACGAAAATATATTTTAAAATATCTTTATATTTTATTTTTGTATTTCCATTTCTGCTAATAAGCAAGGTATACTTTGATGATTTCTATTTATTTTAGGATAAATTTGCGCGGCTGTAAAGACGAAACGAAAGAATGACTTACACATGATCTAAGGTGTGACTTGAAATTGTAATTGGCTGGCAATATTAGTGGGAGGGGCATATGTAAGCCACTGCGGCAACCACAATTTTCTAGTATCTACTTGTATAGTATTTTATACTATTGTATTGTGGTATTGCTACTTTTATGCCAGTAAAAAACTAAAAGGTTAAAAAAAGTAGAAGTAAGGAAGTAAGGAAGCTGCCATTTAGTATGTTAGTACGGGGGGGGGGGGGGGGGGGGGGGTTGTTCTTAGTTGATTAAACATTAAACTTAGAGGGAAGTATAATTGTATCCACATAAATTGAAATTTGGCATAATAGATGATGGCTTTCATGCTTTGTACAAAAACAAACAATGAAAAGAAAACAAGGAGACATTAAAGACATTCTTTAAGAAGAAGCAGACACTGCTTGACAGTCACAGTGACAGTGCATATAAGACTGCTGAAAGCCAAGTTGAAACTGACAGCAACAGTGAAAGTGAGGGTGAGCCTGGATGCAGTGTTGTTGAACAAAACGTCCAGGTCCACACCAGCACCTATGGACCCCCAGGTGAAAATACACATTGGCAGAAAATGATTTAAAATATGGTCATACTTATCCCATATTACTCATTTGTTCTGCATTTTTTTTGCAGTTCAGTGAATGACACAATTACTTACTTTTTAATTACAAATGGAATCTGATGGCCTTGTGTGCTGTGCAGTTTTTTTAATGGCATGCCTTTGTTAAACATGTGCATTTTATGCTATAGTGTAAAAAGTACAACTTACATTTAAATACAATTTAAAATATAGATAATTAAGTAAATAAAATATAGTCATACTGTATGTCAATCAATACTTTCAGATGCACCAAGGGAGAGACCATCCCGTGTTGAACAAAACATCCAGGGCCAGACCAGCTCCGATGGACCTCCAGGTATGAAGAAAATGTTTTAAAATGTAGTCCCACTTGTTCTGTGAATTGACCTACTTTTGTTTTAATTACAAATTTAAACTGATGGCATTGTAGTGTTTCATGGTAGGCCTTTGATCAGAATCTGCACGTCATGCTGTAAGAAGTACAATTAAAATATAAATGACATTTTAACATAAAATAATACAATACAATAAAAATAGTTAATGAGGTGGTATCTATGTCAATCAATACTATTAGGGAGGGAGGAGACCACCACTGACTCTGATGACGACGCAGATGCAGAATCAGAATCAGACGACAGCAGCAGTACCAACCTCCCAGTTCAACCATTGCCTACATTTGCTGCACCTAAAGGTCCCCAAGGTAGAATATGAATGAACTAAAAAAAAAAAAATCCACAGTGACACAATATGTGAATTGTTTTGTTTTGCTTGCCTGCTGGAATGCAGTTGTCTTTTAAAATGTCATATGACAAAATTGTCATTGCTTGAATGAATGAATGCTTAACAATGACCTGATAGTAGACACTTTCAGCATTGCTCATATAGACTCATTTTGAAAACTTTGTAATTCCAGACATTTCTCAAACAAGAGCTGCAGGCCCAGCACAACCCATTCTGAATACCTTCCCTCGCACTCAATTAGGAAAGGGTAGGACAAGAGCCTTTAACGCCTCCTGGTACAAAGACTTCACTTGGCTTGAATATTCTCAATCCAAGGACACTGCACATTGTTTTGTGTGTAGGCATTTTTCTCTGCCCTCTGCTCCGGAGACTGTTCTCCTCTGGGACTGGTTTTTCAAATTGGAAAAAGGCCACATATAAAGATGGGGGATTCCAGTTGCATACCAAAGCAGAGCACCATGTAAATGCCATGTTGGCATGGTCAGAGTATAAGAGGGGTGTTGAGAACAATACATCTATACTCCAAGTACTGGATAAAGAACATCAGAAAAGGGTGGAAGACAATTGCTGTTGTACTGCTGTGTACAGCTACCCAAAACATCGCCCAGCGTGGCCACAGAGAGTCAGTGAAGTCGAAGTCAGTTAACAAAGGAAGCTTTTTGGCCATTATGGAACTGATTGCCAAGCGTGACCCTTTAGTGAAAGAGAAAATGCAACATAGGACTGCAAAATACACAAGTAAAAGCATTCAGAATGAGATTTTGACAGTGCTGGCTGAGATGGTTAGGAGGGACATTGTTAAAGAGGTCAAACAAAGCGGGCATTCAGCATCCTAGCTGATGAGACGAAAGACTTGAAAAAAAAAGGACAAATATCGTTAGTGCTCAGATACTACTATGATGGCACAGTGCAGGAAAGTTTCCTGCAGTTTGAACATGCAGATAAGCTTGATGCTGCTGGGCTAACAGAGAAAATAGTGAATACCCTACAAAGCTATGGATTGGAATACAGAGAGCAGCTTGTTGGGCAAGGCTATGACGGGGCCTCAGTGATGAGCGGCAGGCACAGTGGTGTACAGGCGAGGATACAGGCTCTGGCTAAGCATGCATTCTATGTGCACTGCAATGCACATTGCCTAAACTTGGTAATTGTGGACACAGTGAAAGCACTGCCCGATGCATCATGTTTTTTTTCTTTGTTGCAGCGGCTATACATATTTCTGTCTGGATCGTATGTCCACCAAAAGTGGCTGGACATACAGCGCACAATGTATCCTCAGGATCAGCCTCGAGAGTTGCCCAAACTCAGTGATGTTAGGTGGGCTTGCAGGTTTTATGCCTGTCGGAACCTTATGGACCGACTTCCAGCTGTTCTACGTCTCCTCCATGACATTGATGAGGAGAACGATGGAGACAGATGTGTAGAAGCACGTGGACTGCATGCACAGATAGATTTAAACTTCATTGGCCTTCTGGCAACCTTTCGGAGAATACTGGGAGACAGCGACTCTCTCTCTCTCTCACTGCAGTCCAAAAAATTAGACTTAGCCGCAGCGATTGACCTGATTGAGGCACTGCAGGACACTTTCGTGCAATACAGAGATGAACAATGTGAATGTTTTGTGGAGCTATGGACAGAAGTGCTGGGCGTTGCTCAGCAGTGCAAGATTAGCATAGAGAGGGTTTCCAAAAGGCAGCCAAAGATTAGCTCTGCTCTTCGTGATTCAGTGGTCACATCCACAATTGGTCAGAGAAACATTGATCAAGCTGTTTTCTATCCCATCTTAGATACTGTGAATGCTGAGTTAGAGAGGCGTTTTTCCAAAAATAATTGTGATATCATGAAAGGGGTTCAAGCACTCAATCCCAAAAGCAGCAACTTTTTAGAGCAGACTCCTCTGTTTTTGTTTGGAACAATTTACGATGCAAACCTGGATGATCTTAAGCATGAGCTCCACCAAGCCAAGCGGATCTTGGAGAGGAAGAAGGCGGCTGGGATGCAGACTCTAACTAGTTTACTAGAGTTCACAGTATTCCTAGGGGAGGCGTACTATCATCCGACAGAGCTCCGAGGTCCGAGGTGCGCTGCGGGTCGGGAGAGGGTTGCGGTTAGGTTTAGGTGTCTGCCCCGGGGGAGGTTAGGGTTAGGGTGAGGGAGGAGGTAGGTTGTCGTTCGGACCAATGCTCCGTCGGATGAAAGTCATACACCCATTCCTAGAGCCATTCAGTGAGGTCTTCTGTGAACTCTTCAGGTTGTGCAAAATTGCAGTGGCCCTACCTGTCAGCACAGCTTCTTGTGAACGCAGCTTTTCTGCATTGAAATTGATAAAAAATCACATGCGCACCACCATGAATGATGACAGACTGAGTGATCTTGGGGTGCTAAGTGTGGAGTCCAAGAGGGCCCAGGCCTTGGATATGGATGAGTTCCTAAGGGTGTTTTGTGATTCACATGGAAATCGCAAAATACAATTGCACTGAGTATTTTACTGCACATGGAAATCGCTAAATACAATATAATTGTACTTTTGTTTGATTACATTTCTTTAACATCAATGATTATAATACAAATTCAAGTCACTGCCATACTTTTTGAACAGGTTAAATAAATTGGTATGGGAATTCTAAGTCTGTATTGCAGGTAACAGTAAAACTGTCAAACCATCAAAACAAAGTTATTCTTCTACACTGTTATTCATTCTGTAATTAGTATCAATAGCAGTGAATATTATTAACCTTTTTCATATCGGGGACCTCTAATTTAGTTGACATTAGACCCTTGACTTGGTGAGATCTGCCTCTGAAAAACATTTGCAGGTAGAACAGTCAGTGTTTCCCAAACTGGAAACCTGGGCACTAGGACAACTGCCCAGTTGTCCCGGTGCCCACATGTCCCTAGTGCCCAGTTGTCCTGGTGCCCACATGTCCCTAGTGCCCAGATAGTTTTGGTGCCCTGAAAATGCCCAGAAATGGCCAGAAAATGCAAAAGAATCCAATTGTTTTTGCTGCGCTCGGATGCAAGGTCTGCCGGTACAGTAAGTGTTGGTAACACCTGTGCCCCCCCACTGAAAATGAGCTGGAACCGCCCCTGACTTCACTTGCTCACTACTTTTTTATTCCACTACAGTTGTTAGTTACTAGAAACTTTACAATTTTAGATTAATATTACAGAACATACATTAACCAATTAAACTCCATATATTGTATCTACTTGTATCAGAGTATTTTATACTAAAAGGTTAAAAAAATGTTTCTGTGTGCAGACGAATTGTGGTATGTCATGCTCATCTGCTGTTTTACCAAATTGGTGATATTGGGATCAGTCTCAAACACCTGCTACGCATTTAATCAAACTAGTTTCAATTAATCTAGCATTAGCAAATGCGTTACAAACACCTGTAACGCTTGTTTGCTAGTATGTCGCGCCATTAACACATAAAAATAATCATGTCTCCCGAAGGCATTGCCGAAATGAGCCACCCGGCTGCCCTGCGGGGGAGGGAGTGGAGTGATGTCGCTCATCATTACTTCGTTTTAAAATGACGGCCAATCATCTCCGTGACTGCCTAATTACAAGGACGCTGAGCTAAAATCAATTAGCCTTCATCATCAACATTATATCTGAACTGGTAAAAGCATTTGAGAGAGGCAACGGAATATGAGCCCTTAAAGACGAGGTGCGATGGCTTCTGGGGGACTTTATTTTGAAGTTTCAGTCTAAAACGGAAGGCTGTGTGCTTCTGAACCAGAGTGTCGCATCCCTTCAGGCTATGGGACAACAACTCCACGACGCTGGAGTTGTTTGTTTACAAAACATTATAATTCAGATACAGATAATGGCGCTACTATGTGGCTTATTTCTAACCTATAATGTTTTCTGACAGATATTTTTGCGAACGCAGTGATTGCGAACTCAGTGAGCACTAACTATGAGACCCTGCAGACAAGTAAGACGCGCAAACGCGGGAAGCGAACGCAGCTCGTACATTGCAATAACAACAATTAGAATAAATTACGTACGTTTTTTTTTCTTTTTAGTTAGTAATTTTTTTAAGTTTTCTACTGTGTGTGTGTGTGTGTGTGTGTGTGTGTGTGTGTGTGTGTGTGTGCTACAGCTGCGCCCTCTGGTGGCAGGGGGGGTGGTGTCACAGCGGGACAGGCAGACACACAGACAGACAGACACACAGACATGATCATGATCTCATAGTTATTAGTGCTCACTGCGCAATCATGTCTGTGTCTGTCTGTGTGTCTGTCTGTCCCGCTGTGACACCACCCGCCCGCCACCAGAGGGCGCAGCTGTAGCACACACACACACACACACACACACACATACACACACACACACACACACACACACACACACACAAACACACACACAGTAGAAAACTTTAAAAAATTACTAACTAAAAAGAAAAAAAAAGTACGTAATTTATTCTAATTGTTGTTATTGCAATTTACGAGCTGCGTTCGCTTCCCGCGTTTGCGCGTCTTACTTGTATTAGCGTGCTGATTAAGTTTTAAATGAGTAATACGCTGTCTGGATGTCATCTTCAATGAGATTTAAAACAGAGTAGTTCTGTAATCAACATCAGCTGCGTTTGGAGGAATACACAGCCATGGGAATCAAACGGGGGATTGAAATCAAGATTATGTTTTATTTATTTATATGTCATCACACATCATGTTTTCGTTCAAAGGAATTAAAATTGGATTTTTATGGACTTTTTGATATAAAAATTCACACAAATGGAAATGTTGTCATTGTTTTGGCATCCATTGTTAGGTATGCCGATATGATGACCACGGTCATCATATCGGCTAAAAGGTCTAAACGTGTAAAAAAACATATTTTCATTAAAGGTTTTATCACATTCATTTTCACTTATTTTTCTTTTTTCTTTTAGGTTTTATGACCTCAATTACACCCAAAAAACCTGAACTTTACATTCAGTGGATTTTCTGTGGTCTGAAGTTTTCTTTGGGGTTTTTTGGGCCTTTTGAGCTACAATGAAAACAGGCAACACAGTGAAACACTGGCAAATCCCATTGACATATATGGGATTTGCAGTAAGTGATGTCACTTACTGCCGGCAAATCAGAGCACCTGTTTGAGCCAGAAAACCCCAGATCACAGAAAATCTACTGAATGTTAAAAGTTCATGTTTTTTGGGTGCAATTGAGATTAGAAAACCTAAAAAAAACAAGAACAATTCCAAAACCTTTTTTTTATGTCACAATCCCTTTAAGTCTTAAAACAAAACACCCAAAAACAAAAAAAATCCCACCCGTGTGAACTGAGTGGTGCAACTCCCCTATCCCTCTCCCTCTCTCTCTCATTAGCAGGCAACAGTGCAGCACTATCTTTCTCTCTCTGTTTCTGGCACAACAGCGCCACTTTTGCCCCTACTGGTACTCTAAACATAGTAACATAGTCCCATAGGGGACATTGCTGTTCCTTGGAGTGGTTTGCACCACTCAAAAACAAAAGAAAAAACAGTAGTAAGTTACTACTGTTGAGTTGAGTGAATCGTTACTACTAGTAATGATTCACTCAACTCACAATATGATTCGTATTTGAAATTGAAATGGTTCAGTCTGGGTTTTATCAATACTTATCCAATGAAAAGTAGGCCATTAAACAAGAGCTTGTGTCAAAAATAATAAGCACACTGGATTCACTGGAACACAGACAGGTCCCAAAACCCGAGCCTGGAGTCCAGCCGGATTCGTAATGTTCAGTCTGGTCAGGAAGTGAATCGAGTTTCACATTGGACAACACTTTGGGCAGCCGTTTTCTCCCCGAAAGTGACAATATTATTATGTTTTACTAAATAGAAAGATTTGGGTGTGAGTTTGCATGATGCATAATAATGGCCATTACACACTTAACACATGTTCGATATCGTCTGTCAGGTGGAAACCTCATATGAGGTTTTAGACATATTAAATGGGCTGTATTTTGCGTGTCTTAAGTACCAGGTCTTATTACTTAACTTAAGACCTGGAGGCGTGGTCAATGCTCTTTGGCCACTCAGAATAGCCACATTTTCAGGATTCAAACTCAAAAGTAGCAGAAGTAGCAGGTCAACAATTTCAGAACGCGACACTTTGCACCACGCTTCACGCTTGTAGAGCTGCTGCTTTTGTGTGACGCTGTAGTATGATGAAATAGGGCATTATGAAAAAGAACATGGAGATAAGAGGTATTTGCTCGACAACAATGATATGGTGCACAGGCGGGCAGTGAATTGATATCTCTACTGAGAAGTCTGGGGCAGGGGCACGCCTTGTCGAATGCCGAATCACACGGCAAAATAATAATAATAAACATCTGTCTACCTCGCCAATGTATAGCCGCGATACTCCTGAACGGAATTGAGGGGGCCTCCCTCTCGCTGTGCGCTCGCCAATGGGGGCTGCAGGGGCACCGCTAATGGCTCTGGCAATGGCTCCCAGTTTGAAGGAGCGGGTCTCTCACCGTCTCATCTAATGAGACGCTTGAATGAAATGGCGCGGACTGTTTAGTCATTCATCCTGCTTAATAACCCTGGCCCTCCGCAACCCAGCCGTCCTGGGCTCTTGACAGCGCTCCACAGATGATTGGAGAGGCAGAAGTGCCGCGCCGCGCCGCTCACATCACGCCCTGACTGCCAAAGAGGGCTAACAGTCCTGCTCCGTCTCCTTCCATATTCATCTCCATTGATCACCGGCAGTAGTTCCTGATTTATTTCCAGAAGCGTTTAGCCGGAACCGGGAAAGAAATAGGGCACGGCGAAAATGACTGTAAATGACACTGCGCGCTCGGGAAAGGGAGACATTGGCAGCCGGAGTGAAAAGCATGTGGGCTTCACCACATACCGGTAGTGTGATTCTCCTGCACTGTGATAGAATTACTGAAGGGTGACCATCTCCTACACCACTGGCAACGAACGGGCAGGTGAGCTTAGAGAGCTATAGCCACGTTGCCCTTTGTCTTTGCTGCTTGGTGTACGAATAGACTATATGCACAGCAGCCATATTGGAGAGACATTGGGCCTCCTCCTTAATTCCTTCACAGTTTATTATACTAACAAAGTCTCTGTTCCATTCAGGTCAAACAGAGTCAGGGTGCTGATATTGTTCATGTTGGCTCACTGGAAGAACAAGGCTCTCAAATTCGGTTCCAGGGACCCTCATGGTTACTTGAGTTTAAATAGAGAACCTTACTAGTATAATTGGTAAGACCTGTGAAGGAAGTAAGGAAGAGACCCTATATCTTTCCAATATTACAAAGAGTGAACATACTAATAATTAAATAATATTCACCGATATATCAGCCAATATTGGCCTCGCTGACTGGCATTGGCATATGAGTTGACATCCACCGACTGCAGTGGTCGATGTGTTGTTTTGACATATCAGTGTTGTACTGGCCATGTTGGTAATATGCAGCCAGTGCCTGTTCTCTGTTGTTATGTCTTTCTGTTTGAGCTGACTTCGGAGCAATACAGACGGGTGGAGAAAATGTTATGAAACATAAACAATAAAAATACATCAAAAGACGATCTAGACAGGGAATGAGTTAACTGGAGGATTGTACTGTGCAGACAATCCATGCTGTTTCACAGGGACACAGGTTGGATGACATTTACAGGGGCTTTCTAAGGGTTCTATTTTATATTGGATTTTATTCCTAATAATCACTTGGATTCATGAGATGAAAGTTTAATATAAGAAATACAGGCAGGCAGGCAGGCAGGCAGGCAGGCAGGCAGGCAGGCAGGCAGGCAGGCAGGCAGGCAGGCAGGCAGGCAGACAGACAGACAGACAGACAGACAGACAGACAGACAGACAGACAGACAGACAGACAGACAGACAGACAGACAGACAGACAGACAGACAGACAGAGATAGGGGGGGGGGCTCTATTTTCATCCATGCTAAACCCCTTATCCCACGCTTTTTTTCTTCTTTTTACTATTTTGAAAAACATTTTTGAATTGTTAAAATAGCCAATGTACAACTCACATTATTTTTTAAATAGTAGTAAAGTAGTACAAAAGGGCAAAGTATAGTTTAGGGATAAGAGGTTTAGCATGGACGAAAATAGAGCCCAGAGAAAGGAGAGAGAGAGAGAGAGAGAGAGAGACAGAGAGAGAGAGAGAGAGAGACAGAGAGACAGAGATGGGGACGATGCCATAAGCTCAACACATAATGACATTCCGTGACTGGATATAAATAGTGAGCAATCAAGTGTGTCCCAGGACCTAAACACCAACAGCCCATCTGGAATGGGGAGGGAGGCTTCGCCGCCCCCCCTTTAATGTCTCACCGAGGTGCACTTCTCTTCATGTGAAGGTTATTTTCCTGGGTGACAGTTGGGTTCCCATACTTAATAACTACAAGAATAACCCTTGCTTCCCTCACACATCTGTTCGCCACTCCCCTGCTAATAGATCCTTCATCTGCAGGCCCTGCAGTGTTGTTGTTCATCTGCGCACGTTGTCCCCTCGGAACCTGGCCCCGAGCCAGAGGTGTGCTGCTACCGTAGCTCTTGTGACAGACGTTTCAACGCTATAATACCCTCTTCACTTGGCGTGAGGCTATGATTAAATTGTGCGATGGCCGGCACATTACACAACAGATGCTCATGAACGCCTCCGCCTCCAAGAAAGGGGACTGTTCTGAGATTGAAAGTTAACTACTACCATATCTCTTAAATACGCAGTACAAAAACAAAAAATAAATAAAACATGAGCATCAGGTATTATGATTATATACTAGGAGGAAGATTACTTTAAAAAAGGAGTGAAAATTACCTTGTGCGTGAGTTTAACTCTGTTAAACCCATCAAGAAAGATGTTGATTTTGTAGACATCTTTCTTTCATAATGTCCCATAACTTGTCCCTAATGGGCTGCTGTAGTTGCCGATTTACCGTTAAACACACCGTGCATGCTCTGTCTTTCACCTGTACCACTCGTTCTTGGATATAATGACATCAGATTAAGGTAAGAAAATGGCTATAGTCCGGAATTCTCCTTTAACACCCTACTTGATCACACTAACGCATCAAAAGTATCAGACCCACAAGCACTGAACGTAGCGCGAAACGGTGCGTTTCGAGGTTGTAGATCTGCTGTCGACACTGAATCATACAGAACTAAACTGCAAGCTGTCCAGCTATAGCAGTACAAAGGCATGATCAAACTTAAGAGGGTTCTGATCGCCGGGACCGCAGGGCAAATCTGCCATCAATCAGTCCTTTGAACACATCATCAAATCCCACAAATAAAATAATTCAACCTGCTTTTCATCTCCAGAACCTCTATAGACTCTTGATCTTTTCTAGCTGCACTCAGCTACTGACACTTAAATGAGATGCTTTTTTTCTCCACCCTGCCTTGATGATACCAAGACGGCAACCACCAACTATGGGACGATTCTGAAAATTTCACATCACAATATTATTGTGGCCAAAATGATTGCGATTAACAATATTATCACGATATACCGGTATGCTTAAAGGAATAGGATAAGTCGTCCTTTAAAACTCTTAAAATGTCACTTTTGTTAACCCCTTGCAGCCCATATAGGCAAGACAAGACCTAGCAGTTTTGCCCTTTCGCCCATACCCGAGGTGGGGTTGGCAAAAGGGCCTTTCTGTGTGCAGTTTGCATGTTCTCCCCGTGTCCCCTAGGGTAGGTATACCCTCACAAAAACCATGCAGTAATCCTGGTCTCTAAACTGCCTCCCCCTGGCCAGCCGGGGCGCCTGATGGAAGGGAAAGGAGCTGGTTGGAATAATGTGTTCCTTCCACGCGCTACATCCAACCGGGGAAACTCCCCCCTGTCAGGTGAAAAGAAGCAGCTTGGACTCCTCATGCATAGAAGGAAGCATGAGGTCAGTTAGATAGATAGGTCATTAGATAATTGACACTGGGTGGAAAAAATGGGTTGCAAAAGGAAAAGATTGTTTGATTTTTTGTTGTTGTTATTCTTAGAGCAATAGACAATGATAACGCCAACCATCCCATCACTACAGAACCAACCTCACGGGGGAAAAATACTCAAAACTAAAGTCTGTACAACAGACTTTACATTTCTCAACTCAAGTGAGTGCAGCTGGGTGTGAACTAATGGCATCATCTGTACATGCATGCAATAAAGATCGTCATTAATAACCAAAGCGGTTTCCCTTCATGCTTTACTAAACCCAGCGTGGGGAAGCCTCGTCCATCAGCTGGCCTTTATCACCTTAATAATTTCTGACAGATATTCCGCAAGCAAAAAAAAAAAGAAGAGGCAAGGGATTTAATGAATGGCAAACTGTGTGATCATTTAACTCACACTCCTCTAGCAGGTAGGGTAGGTTATCAGTGGCCATTTAAGTAGCACATAGTGATTCTAAGAACCGCGTTTTAATTGCTAGGGCCCCAAAGTTTGATACTGTCGCTGTTGGGTGGAAACCTTGTCCCAAACCGTTAGTTTTCAGAAAATGAATGAATGAATGAAACAAACGGATCTTAACCACTTTCAATTTATGACAAAAAAAAATCTGAAATAGCAAAAATGTGCAGATCGATTGGCTATTTTCTCTACTTTTGTGTGACAATTTTATCTCCCATGGGACCCACTCCACTGTACAATATTCAGTGTTCATTTAGCTCTGAGAGTGTACACTATTATAGTGACAACCCTGTAAGGGTCCATTCGGTTCATAACTATCAACCATTAAAGCTGGGGACCCTGTGCGACCTCCTCAAGGACCCCCTGGGGGTTTCTCAACACAAAGGCTTAAAGTGAAACCCGTCTGTTGGATCCCACTGATTGGTGCACGGGATTTATAGCACGCTGTGGTTCAGTGCTTGGTTCAGTTGTTTTTACTTGCATTTCAAAGCCTCGATCGATGCTTTAAAGCTCACAGGGCATGTCACATGTGTGGTTTTCCACTAAAGTATCTATGTATTGAATGCTAACATACAGTACAATACAGTACAGTACACTAAAGTACAGCTGCCTATTGTGCTATGCTGCGTTTGGAGGTCAACATTGTTTTCCGGTGGTTCTCGTAGATTATATTCCATAAAGCAGGCAGGCCGGGATACAACTAATGTATCTTGAAGGTAACAGGTTTGGCGATACTATTTTTTAAGGTTGAGTTGTGTTCAGAAATAACTTTTTAAACAGATTTTGGCGGAGCTCGTCAAACACACAACCTACTCCATTTCCTGCTCGTTAGCGCCCCCCTTCCGGTGGTTCTCAAACCTTTTGTCGCGCCAAGGACCCTGAAATATATGTAAATTATTTGGCCACGGACTGAAAATATGTTATGTCCCCATAGACCCCACTTTGAGAAGCACTGTTTTAGAGCACATAATATCAATACTGGCGTTACCATGAGTTACATACGCGGTGGCGGTGGCTCAGGGGTAGAGTGCCTGGATGGTAACCGTAAGGTTGCCAGTTCGAACCCGGGCTCCCCCGGTTACTGTCGAAGTGTCCTTGAGCAAGACACTGAACCCCTAATTGCTCCCGATGTGCTAGTTGGTGCCTTGCATGGATTCCGCTGCCATTGGTTCAAACTACTCCCCTCCAAAAACGCACCAGAGCATCAAATCTCGTACCACCCGTCTCAGTAACAGTTTTTACCCCCAGGCAGTCAGGCTGCTGAACAGCTGACCTTGAACTGTATTGCACTTCACTTCACTTGCACTTTTCTTTTCCTGTTTTTGTCTTTTCTTGCACTATAGATGTTTGTTTATGTCCTGTGTATGTAAGACTGAGAGTGCTCTGAGCAAAATATATTTCATTGTATGTATACTCTGTATCTATACAAATGACAAATAAACCTGAACCTGAACCTGAACCTGAACCTGAATGTGTGTGTGAATGGGTGAATGTAATGCACAATCTCTGTAAAGCGCCTTGGATAAAGGCGCTATATAAATGCACCATTTACATGACCTGCAGGTCAGCAGCATAATTATGTAACTCATGGTTAAATCGGCAGTATGAATTTCTTTTTTCATTAATACATTTTAAATTTGTCCAATCTGTATGGTAGAGAATGTTAATATCAGAAAAAGAAGAGAGAAAAAAAAACACCATCAGTTTCAATGCATATTATTGACAAAGTCTCAAACCAAGGCTCTGCATCAGTTTGACCTGATGACCTTGACTCGAAATGTCGTCAATAAAATGCATTGAAACTGATTTTTCTTCTTTTTCTGGTGTCACTTTCCAACCCCTCAACTAAGTGATGTGCGCCATAGTCTATTAAATTTATAGAAGGTTAATATAACTTGGGTGGTTGTATTTTGTCTCTATGAGCACCTGAGCATGTCACAGTGAGCAGAGGACCTTCCCTCCCACTCCAGGGTTCAGGTTAATTTATTTGTTTGTCCCTGAAGGACTATTTGGTTTACAGCAAAGCATAACAGGCAGACACATGAATCAAATTTAAAAAAAGAACATGGTAGAAAATAAAAACAGGATGGCAGTTCAAGGTTTCAGTGTAGCAATGGAAATTCATAACAGCGACAAAGTTACATCCTCCTATCGGCATTTAAAGCCTGGGTAGAAACGGGCACGAAGGAGAATTTATACCTGTAACTTTTGGCCCCTGGAACCTTTAGGCGAAGGCCGGAAGGAAGCAGCCTGTACTCAGACTCAGAGCTGAGGGGATGGGAGTTGTCCGTACGAATGGACTTGGCTTACTTAAGCACCTGGTTTTTAAAGACATGATCCAGGCTACTGAAATTCACTCCGGCTATCTTTGAGGCCGTTCTCACGATCCTACCAAGGTGGTTTTTGTCCTTTATGTTCAGGTTTCCGTACCAGCAAATGATGGAGAAGGAAATAATTGACTCAATAAATGCAGTTTCATTAGAGATTTGTCGACCTGAAATTTGGCGAGCCTCCTCAAACAAAAGAGGCAAGATGACCAGTTCATGTGATTTGTAATGTAATTTGGGAATGTTATTGCTTTTGTACTTTAGATTAGAGCTTCTTGCATGTCCTTTTTGTAAATTATAGTTTTTATTAGGTAGATATTTGTATAGAAAGATCTAACCAGGGACAGGGGTTGCAAATTATCCTCGGCTATAAGCCCCAATGCAACGGTTTCATGTTTTCATAACTTGACACGTTGTTTTTTTAACCCATTCTGACCTGAGATCAGATTCATACGAGGTTTCCACTGGACACACACTGGGTCTGATTAACCCATTCTGACCTGAGATCAGATTCTAAAAATGTCAGTCGTTCTCCGATTTTTCAAAAAATAGCAGACCTACAAGCTCGTAGCACGCCACTCTGTGGCGCGCTATGAGCTTGTAGATCTGCTATTTTTCAATAGCTAAAGCATAACATGATGCTAACACCAAAATGGGTGCCTGTTCAGAATGGGTTAAACGTATAACTGCCTCGACTAGCCATTGCACCAACTCAGCCCCGGTCTGATTCGGTTTTGCGCCCAATGCCAGATTATTAGCGGTCGTCCCGCACATGCGAGCGCACATGCAGAGCACTCGTTGAAAACCACTGATGTAGATGAATGGAAAGAGTGTGTGAAGGTGTACTGTGTATGTGTTAGTATCAGCAGGATCAGACAATGACAGAGAAATAATCTTGAAAATAAAAGTGGTTTATACAGTAGGCCTATACTGTTTTACTTTCTCTCAGTGAATAAAAACAACTACCGCAGCTCAGTGTCCGGATATTTGGACATGTTTGGCAAAGTTTATAGGACGGTTCTATACTATACCCTTGTGGAGGATTTAATCAAATACAGTAAAACGTATGAGATTCGAATAGCCTATTGATAACAAAACAGTGCTGTTCAATACTCTCTTATTATCATCTCTCTTCACTCTAGTCTTGAAGACAGCGTGCCAGGACAGCCAGGTATTAATTAATCCACCAGTGTATTCCAGACAGTGTTTTTACCTTTATTTGGTCGGACCAGACGAGGGATCGATGTGCTTGCAGAATATAAACAAAGCCATGTGTAGTGGACCCATGTCTTTATTCGACCCCTACTGACCTGGCGCCATAGGCGGGGAACTGTCTCGCCTGCCCCAAAGACCGGGCCTGCACTAGCTAACAGGAATCCTTAATAAAATGTAATCAAATCAACCTTACCTCCCAGGAGATGACCAGTTCATGCCGCCGTCCGTTCCCTCCACTGACGTTAGCCGGCGCCACCGCGGGTACTGTAGACCACAAAGAGTCAGTTGGCTTTTTTTGCCACACCAAAGAGAACTTTGACAAACTCTGAAACCCTCTGAAACTGTAGAGGAATATTATACACTTTTCAGTCTGCTGTACTAATAAAAAGCAAGGCTTTTGTACACCTACAGGCGACAGGTGCATAGGAGAGGGTACGGTGCCCAACAATGAAAAAGGAACAAACACACGCACACTGTCTTCAAATGCAGTGACCAACTTTTAATAGGGAAACGGCAACGTTTCGGCCTATGCGGCCTTCATCAGGCTATCTTTATGATAGCCTAAAGATGGCCTGATGAAGGTCGAAACGTTGTTGTTTCCCTATTAAAAGTCAGTCTGCTGTACTAGCATGTTAAAAAGAAAAGAAAAAATCCTCGATCTACCTACCTACGGTGGGACCATTCAATCTCTGTCTCTCTCTTATATATCGCCTATGTCGGGTGGAAACCTCTAGCCTGTCCAAAACTGTTACTTTTCCGTAACGTATCAAAAGTACCAGATTTACAAAATCGAGCTTGCAGTTCTGCTACTTTTGATGCTTTTGTGTGACGCTGTAGTATGATCAAGTATGGCATTAATTTATGAAAATATAAATATATGTAGATAAGAGGTTTCTGCAGACAACCGTGATATCCATTACAGTACAGTAGCCGGCTCAATATACATTTTACACTTTCAGACTGAGGTTTATTAATTAGCAATGTTGTGGCCAATTACATTTAAAAAAAATCAAATAATTGAGAAGTGTGTTTTTATATACAAGTTTATACACATACAAAATATGGATCAGTACTATAGGCCTACTTATCAATTATTTTATAAAATTAGCCATATTTTTATATAATTTATTATATAAATTATTATATATTATTATATTATTATATAAGAATTTCCGAGTTTAAACTAACACTCAGGATTGTTCTCACGACGGGGTTAAGACGACGGAAGGACCGAAATAATATGCTGCTCAGTCGGTGAACCCCGTTTTACCGTTTCAGCAGACTGCATGGATGAGCAGGAACTGCTATTAGACGAGAGCAATTAGTCTGTTAATTACGCTGAGGAGATAGGACAGATTAAATAAGCCACTTCCCTGTGACCGTCGACCTTTGTAATTATGATATTTCACCAGACGAGGGAAAATGAGCGAGCCGCGTGAGTCAGACAGCTCGCTGTACGCCGTCACACCGGGGGTTTCTGTTGGCCATGAATAGTCAGTGGCGGACGGTAACTGGGTACATTTCGTTGACGTCATGGGCAAAAACCTTTTATCTCCATATTTAAACTCTTTCTCGTAATTAAGTCCCTCCTTACACTACAGCATCACACACAAGCATCAAAAGTAGCAGATCCACAAGTCAATGTACTACTTTTTATACATTTCTTATTTTAATTCTGAAAAGTAAGTTTTGGACATAATGAGGTTTCCACTTTCACATTTCAGAGGCAAATGCACTTTTGACACCTACCTTTCTAGGAAATGTACATTATGGATAAACCACTCAAACTCCATTTCAATTAAAGTGAACATTGCAAATCTACAAGCACACAACATGTCACAATGCTACACGTCTCATATTCAAGTCTCATATTTTTACTATTATTCATATATACTTAATCTTTTAATTGTTTTAGCAAAATATCTATATTTCAGTAGAGCAATGCATTGGTACTAAAAATAAAACAATGTTTTGTCGTAGCCGAGTAATTTTAAGCAGGCGTAGTTTGTCAACCTATAAGATGAGGGCGAGAAGCGACCTCGCCGTGAAGATCCAGTCTTCTCCATGTACAGTATGGCTACGTGATCTTCATGTACGGAGACGGCCATATATGGTGGCGTGACTTGTCACGGAGCGTGCTGTCACAAGGCGTGACCATATATGGGGCATGATGACACGAGACGTGACTATATTGCGCGTGATGTCATGAGGCGTGACCATATATGGAGGCCGCCCGAAAATGCAGGTGGTTTTCATAGTAAACTGCAACCTACAGTAGCAATAAAATAATATATTTATAATATTATGACTCAAGTAGGCCTACCGGAGTCGAGTATACTCTGTCCAGCCAGCCACTGTAAATAGTTTGTTTTTCTGTCCTGCCTTTGTGGCTGGACTCTTTAGCATGAGGCGCTAAACTTGTCATAATTCATGTAAGCAGCTTATTTCTCCACATCCTCTCCTCCCAATTAAAGTGAAACGGGTTAACAAGGGCGATGTGGCGGCCACGGGGCCCTGCAGCATCTTTCTCTGCTGCTCACGCACGCAGGCAGTGGCTGTGTAAGCTCCGCAGCTGCAATAAATCACCACGCTTTGGAAGGTCCCTGTGACGCGCCAGGCAACAAGAGGCCAGCCGGGGGCTTACGGGAGGAGGCGCATATGTTTTGGTGAGGATCTTGTGTGTCTTCTGAAAATAGCAGATCTACAGGCTTGTAGAACAAAGTAACTTAATAACTAATGTTATAATCATAGTGGAGTAAAAAGAAAAGTACAATATTTGTAGAATTGTATAGTACAAAAGTACAGTAGCCTTAGCCTACTTGAGTAATATGCCTGTCGGGCGGAAACGTCATACGTCAAACACTGTTACTTTTCAGGATTCAAATTCACAGCAAAAGTAGCAGATCTACAAGCTCAAAACTACTTGAGCTCTCCTACCCTTGAGCGACCTGAAGATCTCTGCCTGGCAGCGACGAAATGTAGGCCAGTGGTTCTCAAACTGGGGTCCGGGGACCCCCAGGGGTCCTCAGCTAAATGATTGTTAGGAACCAAATGGACTGCAACTCTAACTAAATTGGTGGCCCAGAGATAGAAATGGCATTAAATGGGAGTCCGTAATATTCTCTTATGGAGGTCCCTGTCCCTGGCATACCTTTTCAAATGGGGGTCTGCATGCTAATGAGTGTCAATTTGGGGGTCCTTGACATAAAAAGTTTGTGAACCACTGATGTAGGCCATTTAGTTCCTTTCCACCACCGATGGAGCGAGTACAAGGAGATATTTTACCGGCTTCTTTGGTTCTAACCGCTCTGGAGGGCGTGCTGGGGTCTCCCGTCCCGATGGCGTTGCTCGCCACCACTCTGAACTCGTACTCCACCCAGGGGTTGAGCTGCACTGCCATGGCTGACTCCATGTTCCCTGTGACTGGCTCTGGGTCTGTGGGGGGACGGAAAGGGCAAGGTTGTTGTGACAAAGAATGCTACAAGAACAAATTATCTCCACAAATCCAAGGCTTCACAGGGTGAGTAAATGATAGGAACAAAAAGTAATTTTGGGGGTACTCAAAGGGGTACTTTTGAGTAAAAGTAAAGTATTGACGTTTTTTGAAAGATTCTACTTTAGTACACACAGTATAACATAGAACAGTAGTGGTTAGATTTTGTATTAATAATATCAATCTGCAATCTAACTAGTAACAAAAGCTGTCAAATATTGTAGTGCAGTAAAAATGTTAATCTTGACTCAGAAATGTAGTGGGGTAGAACTTCTAGTTAACCCCACTAGTCTTTTTTTTCTCTTTTACTATACTTCTACCGTAGTAGTAAACTAAAAGTAGTATGTGTACTTAGTTACTTTCCGGTGTTTATTTACTATTTATATATATATTTATATTGGGGCCACAGACCCCATAACTCTGAGAGCATATACACTCACACTGTGTATCACTTACCCTACCTTTAAAGCATGGGGGGGGGAGGTTTCATTGTATTATAATACACATATTCAGTATTCACGCAGCTGGTGTGAATTTGTGCCACGTGTTATGAAAGTATTAAGGATTGCTCTTCCGGAAGATTAGCGTGTCTAATCTGGCCTCTCTCCGGGGCCGCTGTAATCAGGCTGGGTCAATATTAGCCCCTACAACAATAAACAAACATTAGCCACGTTATAGGCCAGACATTCAATGAATCAACACGGCGCACAGCTCACCGCCTTATCGCTGGATGCAGAGCAGCTCTTATGGCTGCTCAGTCAAGCTCGTTGCTCTCCAAACATTGACCCGTTTACCTCATTCATGTTAACCACTTAAGAGTAAGAGCTGCTATATACTTAGTGAAAACTGACCTGCGTTGGCATTGTACTTTTTTTGTTGATCAAAACTCCAGCCCAGGGGGGCAATCGTAGCACCCATTAGTAACAAAATCGTAACAGACCACTAGGGGGCGAGCCCAACTCGTTTGCGACAGTAATAATCCTGTACCGTCACCGTGTAGTGTTTTGTTTCATAACCCATTCTGACCGGGCACCCATTTTGGTGTCAGCATCATGTTATGCTTTAGCTATTTAAAAATAGCAGATCTACAAGCTCATATCGCGCCACCGAGTGGCGCGATACGAGCTTGTAGGTCTGCTATTTTTGAAAAATCGAAGAGCGACTGTGACATTTTTAGAATCTGATCTCAGGTCAGAATGGGTTAATCAGACCAGTGTGTGTCCGGCGGAAACCTTGTATGAATCTGATCTCAGGTCAGAATGGGATAAGCGTGAAGGTGATAAAATAGGCTGCAGCTGTTGATCCCTTGATGATCTGCTGCTGCAGCCCGCCGAGCACACGGTAAAGATACCAAGGATGGGAGAGTGATGTCACTGTTATGCTACGCAACACGGAAGTAACACGAAGCCATTTCTAAATCACAGTCATATCATAGAGACATTATACCTGCCAGAAGACAATACAAAGGCTGAAAGGCCTGCATTTGCATTCCAATGGCAGGGTGATTGAGGGTCGCGCGCTCTATGCACAACGGCAAATCCGCTGCCCACTAATAGTTCTCAGGTCTGGTGCGTGTCCTCTCATTCAAATGGATTTGGTACAACGGGAAACCTTGGGATTCCCTTCTCGCGAACCAGTGGCACACGTCCCGTGGACTGGCACCAGTCCGCAGACCAGTGGTTGGGAACCTCTGCTGTAGCTCATACCTCACAGGAGTCTAATTGTGTTTCATCAAATGAGACGGTGTTGAACAGTGAGGAACCAAACCATCACTGTCGGATGGAAACCTTGTAGGTACACAACTGGTACTTTTCAGGAAATGTAACTACAGTGTTCCAATGGATCAAATGTAGTTCATATTTAGTCACAAGCTTTTATTGATACTTTTCATTGGTTCAATATTTATATATAAAACACACTATTGTGACACTGTAGTATGACAAAGTACAGTAAGTCATTAAATGATATGTACCTTGCAGAGTTAGTTCAGTCAGATATACTCAAGGGTTTCATGCTGTGTTCTATAGGGCACATACATATACTCAAGGGGTTGCTGCATTACTATGTGGGTGTATTCAGTGTGTGCAAGACCCACATGTCATTCGCTGATATGGCAGTCAGCTGACCAATTGGGCGGGCTACTTAAGCTCACTAGACTGCATGCTCTTCCTGCCTTCCTTCTGCGTATGGTTCCTTGTTATTATGTGATGTTTGCTCCCACCACCACCCCAGCACCACCGGTGGGCCCTGTTATTTCTGTTCCCCATGGGGGGTTGTAATTGTATATCTATCTCCCTGCTCTTAATGTTTAATGATGGTGTTTGATTGTGCCGAGCAGGGAGAAAAATGTAGCAGAGCCGAAGACCAAGATAAAATATTATATGCACACTTATATTCTCATTCTACAATAAATATCGGTTCAATCTATTTGAGAGTTATCTGACTGAACTTATTTAAAAAAGAAAAAAACTGTAAAAAGTTGAAATATGGAGATATGAGGTTTCTTATGACAGCGAGGAAAAGGAAGCATGCACATAGTAATTTATCTATCCATGGGAACAAGTCATTAGCAACCCACAAACTCCATTATTCTCTCACAGTATGCATCACATCATCTGGAGACAAACTGGCATTCTTTGACACTAAATGATAATAGATAGATAGAAAAAACAAATACCGGTACATACAATCAAACAAACGAGCATCGAGGGGGGAAGATTATTGGATGAACGAAGGGAAACTATTAATTTTCAGAATTCAAATTCCAAAAGTAGCAGATCTACGAGCTCATATGGATCTGCTACTTTTGATGCTTTGTGTGCCGCTATAGGTAGTTAATTTACATTTACTTAAGTATGGAGATAAGAGGTTTCTGCCCGTCTAAGCTTTGAGAGGGCTCTGAATAGAATTCAAACTGGGGATGCACGATATAATCGGTAGCATAATCGGAATCGGACATACCGGCCATAAAAATGCCATATCGGTATCGGAATGGTCTCAAAATAATACAGATTATTTAATCGCTTTTCAGCAGCAAAACATTTTTTTAATAAAAAATGTAAAAAATGCATTAATGAGTTCAATATAACACACACACCACACACACACACCACACACACACACCACACACACACACACCACACACCACACACCACACACCACACACACACACACACACACACACACCCCACTTATTGATGACCTGTTCGGTCTGCCAGCCTAGAGAGAAGGGGTTGCAGGCCTGTAGATTATTACCTGTTCTGACGGTCTGCCAGCCTAGTGAGAAGGGGTTGCAGGCCTGTAGATTATTACCTGTTCTGACGGTCTGCCAGCCTAGTGAGAAGGGGCTGCGGGCCTGTAGATTATATGTGCTGATTGGGCTGTGGTTGTCCAGCCCGGCCGTCCACGACAGCGTGGCCGACATGTCTGTGATCTCCTCCACGATCACCACTCCAGGGGGACCGGGGGGACCTGCGGAGACAAACAGACGAGATGTTAAGTGGTGTTATTTATATATATACTGTAGCGCCTTCATCCAAAGCACTGTACAATGTGCATTACATTCATACACATAACTCCAGCATCGGTGTTGTGCGGAAAGCCCTTACTCAAGTAAAATACAAGACTTTTACTTGTAACAGAATATTTCTACATTGTGGTATTGCTACTTTTACAATTGGAGTGCATCTTCTACCGCTTGGGGGTAAAGAGACAAACCAGACAAATTAAATGCAAGACACGGCCGTGCCCAAATGCCCCGGGAGAGAGGAGAACAACCCAGAACAACACAAACGCAATCTCCTCAGGTGCTTCCAATGAAACCTCCAAAGAGCTGGCGCTCGGCTGCCATGCTATCGCCACGCATCGCCGCTATTAGCCGAGTGCATAGGGCCCGAAAACGACGGTCCCACGCCTTGTGATCTGGGCAGAAACCTTTTATCTCCATATATATATTTTTTTTTTCCTCATACAAAACAATGTGTAAAAGCAGCAAAAATAGCACATCTACAAGATTTACAATAGCTCTGCTATTTTTTAATTTGAAGCCTGAAAAAGATTATGGACATACAAGGTTTCCACCCAACAGCGACCCAAAGAATACCTGCCTAAACAGCACCAGACCACGATTTGGGTCCGACACGGTTCAACCGGCCAAGAAATTCACGCTGATTTAAGACCCGGGTCAAAGCTATTTATTTAGTATTTTTTCCAGAGGCAGTTTGCCGGCTCCACCGAGCATGACCGTTGTAATGCTATAGACCTGTGCCTATACTTGCCGAACATATGTTTACCTCAGCCTTAAGAGGTAAATGGAATTTAAAAGTGCAGCATTGCATCTGAAGAATCCAGGGGAACAGATGTAAATTAAAAAAGCCAGCTGCTGGCATGCTCAATGAAAACCAACAGCCTGTGTCCAGAAGAAGGGGACAACCATGTTTAGAAGGTTGTGCTGAAAAGGTACATTTGGACATTGACATGCATGTTTGTGTCACTATCGGTGGTGGACACTAAACTCCAGTGCTTGAGTCAAAGTATAGGATAGTATACACTGGAGAATAACACATGGGCACTTCAGGAGAGACTACCCAAATACAACTCTGGAGCACTCGACTAGCGACAGGCGTGACTTCATAATAATAGGGCTTACATGGTTACAAAAGTAAAACATTTGTATTTGAAATGTAGTGGTGTGAATGAAAGTCAGAAGTAGATGGTTGCTTTTCAGAATTCAAAAATAGCAAAAGTAGCAGATCGACAATCAGTAATTTGATCAATTTAAAATATGGAGACAAGAGATTACTGCCCAAAAACAGACATATTACTGTCCACCACTGGTCACTACAGGAATGAAACCCTGCTTTGAGTCCATCAAAGCACCATCAAATGACCAGATCATTGGAGTTAAAACTCTGCTCAGTCAACAGTCATTAGGTCTCTCAAGCCATGCAGAATTGAGTTTGTGCCATACTGAAATTACCTAGCTCCACTGAGCTCAATTTGCACCGATATTGATGGTTCGCGCCAATAAAACACTTAATCCCATACAAATGACATCCCCGGGAATAGATTAATACGCAACGAGTTGCATGTGTGTGCGCCCATGCGAGAGAGAACACCAAGAAGAATGTGGAAACTATACCGCTTTTTAATCTAATGAGGCGTCCAAATGGGACTCTTCAAAAAGAGCTGATGCGTTTTCCCATTCATTTCCACCTGGAAACCTTGAAAAAGGAATACAGATGCCTGGCGCTTGGAGGGGAGGAATTCAGATGCATTTTTTTTCTTCCCCCGTATGATCCTGGACCATCAAATGGAGATAAACTGAGGATTCTAAGGAGCAGCGGAAATGGGCCTGGTATAGATTCAGTCATAAGCACGTACTGTAGGCTACTGTGCTGCCAGTGATTATGGTAATTCACCAATGGTGATTTTTAGCATTCGACTTCGAATACCTAAACGTAGTCGAATAAGTCGTGGGATATTAATAATCGGCCTTGTAATTCTGTGTTGCTAGTCTTGAACACAATGGGTGAGTAAGGGTTAACTACTAAAAACATAAAAAACAGATCCATGGACTACTTACAATAACATGCAGAAACTGTGTATCTCCATTTCAACTTTGTGTTTTGTTTGTTCATTTCTCCATACATTAATTCCCTACTTCGTCATACTACAATAGCCACAAGGCGCTTCCAGGTTTTATAAATATTTAACAAATGGAAATTATTAACAAAAGCTTGACACTAAATAATAACTACATTGGATCCATTAGAACACAGGTTCACTTGTATGTCCAAACATGTTGGACATACAAGGTTTCCACTCGACAACAGTGAAGTGCAATCTTCCCTGGTCACTGCTGCCAAGGATCCAATCCTATCTGATGCTGTTATGGCGGCTTTCCCAATCAACCAGAGGAAACGGGCCCAGTGTTTATTTCCTGGCACAATGGTGTTATGCAGGTACACAACGTAGTAGCCTGGCATGGCCAGACTGTCATCACATGCGTAGATTTATTTCCAAGGTTTTCAAGGCTTGAGCGAATTGTAATTCAAACTGAGGAGTGCCAGCACACTGCAAGATTTCCCTAGGATGTGATCCAGATCTGATATATATTTTTTAATTCCAGTCTAGATTACAATTTAAAATTTAGCAGACGCTCTTAATCCAGGGTGATTTACATTAAACAAGAACAAAAAACATGGCAATACATCATATACATAAAAAATTGTTATCATGAATCATATTACGTAAGTAGCAGTTGAATATCTATATAACGAAACTATGAATATATACAATGCTATATAAGTCTACATAAAATACGGCTAAAATTATTATCGCATCACCGACGTCCGTCTTTTCACAAAGGCATGCAAGGTTCCCATCATGTGGGTGAGTGGAAGACAGGACGATAATGATTTTCATTAAATAAATGCCTGTCTCAGATCTGTGTCTTTCTCTCCGCACATACACGCACACACGCACGCACGCACGCACACACAGTACTAAGAGTAGTATGGCTGAAGGGAGGATGAATATTGTCAGATTGTCTAATATTATAATCATGAACTTGAGAGTTAGTCTTAAAATATTCTTTGAAAGGTGTAGGAAGCAAGGTAAGCAAAGGTATTTATAGATGAAAGTAAAGGACTGTACTATTTTATTGTTATAGATAGACAATGCATTAGAACAGAGCAGATGGAGACAAATAGTTAGAAGAGGTAGCTATTATTACAAATTCCTTTTGAATAATTAATAATTTGTGTAAATTAGACTTGCCCAGACAATATTGCAATAAAGGCAATATGGATAAATCAAACTGTAATAAAGGGTTAAGAGGCAAGCCTGATGAACCAATAAGACAGACAGCAGCGTGCTGCCGATACAATTCACATTGGAAAATGAATAGGGCTAATTAGCCCTATATAAAAAATAGAAGACCACAATAGCCTATAATGAATGGCATCAGCGTGTTTGAAAGTCGGCCAGTCATATCATAGTTTTAAACCAGCTCACACTCGCGCTTGTTCACAAACATGACGGACAGACATACAGAATTTATAATAATGTATATTGATATTGATCACATGGATGCCACACACAGAATAGTTTAACTCACTGGATAAACTCACTGGATTATAATTTCTTCAGACAAGAGGATCCCAGGCCTACGAGGTAGGCCTATAATTATTCACTTATGAATGTATAGGCTACTGTTCTTTATCGCGCAAACCGACAGTGTCGAGGGCCCATGCGCCTCTCTCTCTCTCTCTCTCTCTCTCTCTCTCTCTCTCTCTCTCTCTCTCTCTCTCTCTCTCTCTCTCTCTCTCTCTCTCTCTCTCTCTCTCTCTCTCTCTCTCTCTGAATTTGGACCTACTGTATGTGTGCACGTGCCTGAGAGCAGCGGTATGTTGCAATGTAGGCCTACTGTATTATAAATATAAAAATACAGAATGACAAGGCGGACATCACAATATAACACCATGTTGCAATGCACTGCAATAAAGTAAGGCACAGCGGGTCCCATAGCACAGGCTCAGCACACGTGGCTTTAACCCATTAAGACCTGAGGCCCATTCTACAAATGCCTTCTGAATCAGTAGTTCTCACACTTTCAAGATAAAAAAACAAGTTCAAACATAATGGCAGATGTACAAGCTCAAAGCACACATATGGCCACAGTGGTTCAGGAGGTAGAGTGGCCGCTTGGGAAGGTTCTGGGAAGATTCCCAGTTCGATCCCGGGCTCCCCCAGAGTTAGTATCCTTGAGAAAGACGCTGAACCCCTAATTGCTCGCCATGAGTACGTAGGTGCAATGCATGGTTTCCTTCACCATCGGTGTATGAATGTGTGTGTGAATGGGTGAATGTAATGCACAATGTAAGACCCTTGGTTAAAGGTGCTATATAAATGCACCATTTACATCTGCTGTTGTTGAATAGCCTCAACTAGAGGGCAGCACGGGTCCATCCGGAACCGAACACCCGAGAGCCGAACTGAGAACCGAGCCGGTTCGGGCCCAAAATATTGATTTGTCCCTTGGGCAGGGTCGGATCCATTCCAAATTGCCGCAGGTCTGGGTCGGATCGTCTGAAATGCAGTTACCCGAAATTACCCGAGCTTTATATATTAAACCCTTCAACTTTAAAAATAGGTTTAAAAAATACGACATGCATGAGTTGTAATTATTACATTCTAAAGAGACAAGTCCATATTGTCTGTTGAACAGAGTCCCGACAGCACACGCGCACGCACACACACTCCAGATCTATATTGGATCGGCGCCGTTTTGGTCGAACCGGTTCCAAGTAGTCAAATCCTTCTCGGCTCCGTTTCGGACCGGATCCAAAACTTCCGGGCCCGGTTCCGGGGCGGGTGCGGCCAATTAGAATGTTTCTCGGATCACTGGTCCCGTGTCGGACCGGGTCCAATTTTATGGACCCGTGCTGCCCTCTAGCCTCAACGCTATAAAATCTAAAATGAAGTCCAGTAATTTAGATATTTTCTCGGGTCAGTTTCGGACTGCTCCAATCATCAATGGGTCCGTTCCAGTCCGGGTACACGTTTTTGGACTCTTGCTAGCATTAAAAACACAGTTCAGTTTGCTATGTGCAGCGGCAACAGTTTTAGCTCTTGTTCTAATTGCTGCTAGATAGAAACGGTTCAGGAGTGTGTTTTGCAAAGACTTCTTCATTGCACAAAAAAATCACAATACGTTAGAATAGAGACGAGGTTTCTGCCACGAGAGCGACGATTTTACTGTTTACTGCAGGTTGGGACGGATATTAATAACGAGCTCACCTCTGACGAGCAGCTGGGCCTCGGCAGACACGGTGTCTGCGCTGGTCTGGGCCCGGCAGCCATACACGCCGGCGTGCTTCAGAAGGATGCTCCGGATCATCAGGTCCACCGTGGAGGACTGCTGCCAAGAAATAGCCAGAGAAAACACCACAGTTCAAAACACATTCAATGGAGGACTGCTGCCAAGACATAGCCAGAGAAAACACCAATGTTCAAAACTCATTCAATGGAGGACTGCTGCCAAGACATAGCCAGAGAAAACACCAATGTTCAAAAGTCATTCAATGGAGGACTGCTGCCAAGACATAGCCAGAGAAAACACCACAGTTCAAAACACATTCAATGGAGGACTGCTGCCAAGACATAGCCAGAGAAAACACCAATGTTCAAAACTCATTCAATGGAGGACTGCTGCCAAGACATAGCCAGAGAAAACACCAATGTTCAAAACTCATTCAATGGAGGACTGCTGCCAAGACAGAGGCAGAGAAAGCACCATAGTTGCAAATACATTCAATCCGGCAATTCGATCTGTCTTTTTTTTCTTTTTCTGTTTTTTTTAACCCACTAATGGCCAAGTGGCCAACCTTAATATCATCTTATTGTGCCTTAGGCCAGCTTTGGCTGACTTTTTGAATGACAATAGAATAATGTGCGATATGACCACAATGTCACGAAATATCTCATTTTAAAGCTGCACATCTATAGTTTACACCGAATTTTTTTTAATGTTCCTAGCATGTTCTTTCGTTTACTTATAAGCACTTTAGTACACCTTGGTTTGACTTATCACTGAAACCAAGGTCTACTAAAAAGCTTATAAGTAAACGATGGAACGAGCTATAATCATAATTATTTTTTCATTGTAAAGTAGTGACTTGGAGCTATAAAATGAGACATTTCGTGACATTGTGGTCATATCTCACATTTTTCGATTGCCATTCAAAAAGTCGCCAAATCTGGCCAATGCTGGCCAATGCCCCATTTCTTAATTCGTCATTTTAATGCAATAAGAGGGATCAGCGATCTAAATAAAATACATGACGTTTTACTTTCATTTTCAAATTAATACCCAGATTTGCCACCAGATGGCGGGAACGTTCCATTGTTCTGATTTTGGCAAGTGTGTCAAATCTGGCTAAATCACTTCCTGTCACTTCCTGGTAAACAAAGGAGGCTACTATGACCCCTAGCATATAGCTTGGCTGTCCGGATTGCTAAGCTAACATTAGCTTTGTCATAACTTAGTCAAATTAAGCTTAAAAACGGCCAGGAACATCCCAAAATATCACATTTTTTGCCGCGGATCACATAGAGACGGCGCGCGTGCACGATAGTGCACGATCGCGCGGGTTTCGGCCGGTTTTTGGTAGATTACATAAAAATAATAAAAAAAATGTCAAACAATTGCAATATTTTGTTATAAAAAGACGTACTGACAGGGCAGTACGTCTACTACGTCAGTAACGTCATTGGCTTGGAGGGATTTGTTGATTTACTACGTCAATTAACATGGCAGTCTATGGGCCTGACGTAGTCTTGGCCACAAGGGAGTTAAGGGGGGAGAATTAAGAGAAATTCAGGACCATGACTATATTGTATTGTTATTATTGTATTATTATGTTTATTTCTCATGCATTTTTTAAAGAGCAGTGATTGTGGACAGTACAGCAGCTTTTGTCTTTTTGCATCGGGGCCAACGTCAATGGATCATTGTGATATCACCTATTTCAGTACTATTTCATGTACCACCAGTGGAATTTCTTAGGACTTTTGATATGTTATTACTAACATATTTATCAAACAAAAGAGTTTCTGTTTCAATTTGTCCTATACTGTAGGTTAACCCCTTATTTTCCATAGAATGCCTATTCTACATTTCTCCCCTCTCAGTTGAAATATCTTATCTCCATATCATTTGCTATTTTTGAATCCTGATAAGTAATATTATATTTCCACCCGACAGATCTTGAGACTCCCCAAGTCCCCTATAGGGTCGGTATACCCTCACAAAACCATGCAGTAATCTGGGTCTCTAAAACTGCCTCCCTATAAAAAAAATGGGTTATGCCTGGGGCAAGGCTGGAATAATTCAGGCAGCTGTTTAGCACCAAACGTGATTAACATTACAAGCCGTTCTTCCATCTAGAGTCTTGAGCCTGTAGAGAATTGTCACAGCAAATGCCTGCTCCCTCTCCTGGGTCTCTATCATGTGGAGCAGAGGAGAACCAGCTCGCTAAATGTTTCTGGGAAACTACATTGATTTGTCACCAATACAAACTGATAAATGGTAAATGGTGCATTTATATAGCGCCTTTATCCAAGGCGCTTTACAGAGATTGTGCATTACATTCACCCATTCATACACCGATGGCAAAGGAAACCATGCAAGGCACCAACTAGCACATCGGGAGCAATTAGGGGTTCAGTGTCTTGCTCAAGGACACTTCGACAGTAACTCTGGGGGAGCCCGGGTTTGAACTGGCAACCTTACGGTTACCATCCAGGCACTCTACCCCTGATCCACCGCCGCCGCTGATACAAAATGCTTTGACTGAAGGATATTATATACCACACTTGGGGGTCTATTAGAGTAATGTTAACTCCATAGACACATGCAAAACAGGAAAAAAATAATAACAATTAATATATATATATATATATATATATATATATATATATGGGGGGGGGGGGGGGGGCATTATAGTTGCCATTTGAGTGCATAATGCCTCAACCTGTAGAAGAGAAGTGGCACTTTACCCACTGTTAATAAATAAACACCTTGCTGAGAGACACACATTGTGACCTTTTGTGGGTTTAAGAGCTTTAACTGATATTCTACACTAATTACACCACTGGATCATGTCATTAGTGACATTATGTAGCTCTATAGTGACACCTAATTACATCTTTGATTAGTCTTGTTTCTCTGAATTCTAACACGACCAAGATCACATTAATTTTGAAATTAGCATATTATTTGGTCTGTATACAGTTAATATTTAGCCATGCTGGTTTATTGATTGTCTATTATCGATCCCTGTTGTTCAGATTTTTAACAACTTAAGTTTCAAACCAGCATCTACGTTGAGCAAATGTAACACTTTTAAAAATATCAGCTCTACAAACCACGTGCAACCCAGATTTGGCTCAAACAAGGGATTACATTAATGTCACTCCTATGCCACTAAAATGTGGAATGCCCTACTAACAGCCATTAAGAAATGTTAATCCCTAGACTCCTTCAAATCCGCTCTCAGAGAACCTACGGACGAAAATGGCTCCTGTAAAAAAATCAAAGCCACCCCCTCCCCCCCTTTTCCCCCCATACTGCACATGTTTTTCCCTTTTTGACTTTCTTTATGTATGATGATTTCCTGTTATTTTTTATAGAAGTGTATATTTGTACGTCTTTAAATGTTCTGATGAATTGAAAATGGAGGATGCTGATGTAAACAAGTCTTAAGGTCCCCACACACTGAGCGCGTTTTTCGGATTTCTAGCTGCGTTTCTCCATTTTCCGAAAAACGTGTCCAGTGTGCAACCACCTTTAGTACTTTTCCTAGTTTCATCCTCGAGCAGTTTTTATATTGACTTGTGCTTTAATTTGAAATGTACCCATTCTACATACTGTGATTAAATGTTCAATCAATCAGGCCTGGTCCGGCCAAGCGGTCGCGGCACCTAGGATGGTAATCCAGCCTGACAGCGTGTCGCAGGTTTCAACTGTATTCAACACTATAATGCATGATTTTGTCTCTAAATCAATATGCAACAAATCTACAGTAGTAGTTTTCCCGGTACACCGGGATCACTGGTTCTTGTATTATTTTATTTGGTTTACTGAGGATGGGGTGCAGACGTTTATCCGACATACCAAAGCTCATACCAGGTCTAGTCAGCATGTGCACGAAACGAGCAGGCACGCAACAATTTCACGGGACCGCGCCCGTTAAAATACGCTTGCATAATTGCCCCTCAACTTCTCTGTGCGTCAAAAATAAATGCACGCCTCTCATTGAAAATTAATTACCAAGCGTGTCAGTCGTTCCCTGTCTGAAAAGGCATACCGGTAGTTTTACTGAGGTTAAGTTTATAGGTTTTACTACGTTTTACTGAGTTTACATTTAGGAATAAGGTTAGGTTTAGGCATGGTTTACCGAGGTTACATTTAAGAATAAGGTTAGGTTTAAGCATAGTTTACTGAGGTTACGTTGAGGAATACCACGTGAATACTGTCATATTTGCTCCGGGGCAACTGTGTTTTGGGGCGAGCATTTTGGTATTCCTTTTCCCACTACTGACTGCAGGACACAGAGGAGGTGTTGGATGTGACCCTTAGACCTTGGTCAGTGTCGTCTGTTACAGATATGTGTGCAGACCGCAGCCCTCCGGTGTAGGAATAAATCAGCCAGGGGAGGCTTAGCATGTGTTCAGGCTTATCTGTCTTCCCGGTGTGGACTTGATAAACATATGGCTGTGTGATTCACTGCAGGTCTTTAATCATGATGACATCCGGGTCGCTGTGACCTTTTCCAGGGATTGATTCCTTATTCAGCTTTAATAAGCCTTTTGGTACAACGAGCCTGATGTCTAAAAATCTGTAATTATGGAGCCCTTGCTAAATGGCTGTTACAGATTTTTATGTGGGGGATCTTTACAAAGCTAGCAAGATAACGAACTAGCAAGGCAGATAGATCAATTGATCATTATACATATAACTCACTTTAGTATACAAATAATAAAGTGGAATGCTTCTAAACATGGAACTTGATTTAGCCAGGCTTATATATACCTTTGCATTTATGTTTTATACTCTGTTTCCCTGTTACTCCATTGTCTGCCTGTTTATGTTTTTATATGTTTTCTGTGGGGACTGTAGATGTGCATCTTTGCTAATTCCGGAGTATACTGTATACAGTGTCCCGTATAAATAAACAAATAAACTACTGTCGTAGGTACTGTATACCTACTGGTCCTTACCCGTTCTCGTACGGTCTGGATGTACTCAAAGTGTCCGCCGTGCTGCTGGAAGTCGATGGGCCGGTGGTTGAGCAGCCACTGGAAGCCCACGTCCAGCGAGGTGTCGTGGGACGCCCTGCAGCTGAGCACCACGCTCTCCCCCACCGTCACCTCCACCCGGCTGGGACTCAGCTCCACACGCATGGCCTCTGCAGTGGTGGTGGAGAGGAACTGAGTACATTTACTTAAGTACTGTACTTCTCCCCCACCGTCACCTCCACCCGGCTGGGACTCATCTCCACACTCGCATGGCCTCTGCATTGGTGGTGGAGAGGAACTGAGTACATTTAAAGCACACTCAAAACCCACCTTTTCGACAAAAAGCACTGGATGGAGTCTACACAAGAATGCTACGAATGGCACTAGGTGTAACATGGACGGACCACATCAGAAATGTGGACCTCTAGGGGACCTACCACGGGTCACGGACAAGTCAGAGAGCGAAGGATGAGGCTGGCAAAGCCAGGAGGGGAATGAAGCGTACCACCTGTAGACGCGACAGCTTGGCTGACAACACTGCAGCTCAAGAACCTGATGTTGGATAGGAAATTGGCAGCGATCCAGGAATCCCGAGTTGGTGTTGGCTAGACCTCACTCTCGCAGTAACAATAATAATAATAATAATAATAATAATTATTATTATAATAATAATAATAATAATAATAATAATGTTATTGTTTGTTAATTTCTCAAAGCAGATAAAGTATACAAGTTTATTATTTTGTTTCTAATTAGTTGTATAGGCGACACTTATTTACAATAAGGAGAATGTAAGAATATCTATGCCTACTAAAATAACAAATAATAAATTATGATTAAAATGTAAAAAATAAAATAAAACCTCTTATTCTTTGGCATACTTCTTTGCCCTAGCAACTGGGAGGAGCCACATGTGTTTGCAGGTTGCCTATACCCCTGTATTAGAGACTGACCATGCAGAGAGTCCAGTGAGGGCCTTTAGACCAGTGTTAGAGACTGACCATGCAGAGTCCAGTGAGGGCCTTTAGACCAGTGTTAGAGACTGACCATGCAGAGTCCAGTGAGGGCCTTTAGACCAGTGTTAGAGACTGACCATGCAGAGTCCAGTGAGGGCCTTTAGACCAGTGTTAGAGACTGACCATGCAGAAAGTCCAGTGAGGGCCTTTAGACCAGTGTTAGAGACTGACCATGCAGAGAGTCCAGTGAGGGCCTTTAGACCAGTGTTAGAGACTGACCATGCAGAGAGTCCAGTGAGGGCCTTTAGACCAGTGTTAGAGACTGACCATGCAGAGAGTCAGTGAGGGCCTTTAGACCAGTGTTAGAGACTGACCATGCAGAGAGTCCAGTGAGGGCCTTTAGACCAGTGGTTTCTATATTAGAGACTGACCATGCTGACCACGTTTCTATATTAGAGACTGACCAGTGAGGGCCTTTAGACCAAGAAGCGAAACGTTGCGAGCTTGTAGATCTGCTATTTTCACTACTTCTTAAACATGTGTTTTCTAATTTATAGAATAAAAAAAATGAATTTGTGAAAGATTTAGCTTTTTTGGGGAATGTTTTTTGAAAATGTTTTTGAAATAATAATAATAATACAAAATTAAATGTGGGAACCAAAAAACAAAGGGACCGATGACTCCCGGCAGGCAGCTGAGTAAGATGGCAGCATAAATCCGCAGCTCCCGTGTATATAAGATTAACCCCCGAATAATACAAGTATACAACAAAATCAAAGACGTGATAAACGAGATATGAGCGGAGGGAGGAAAACGAGATGTACAAAGAACAAAATGCAGTCGGAAAAGACAGCAGAACGCGACGATAAGAAGTTGGAAGGAGAGCAGCATGACGAGGGCACACCACACCGAGACCTACTCCAGGGGATGAAGGATTTTGTCGCCAAAGGAATGACCGAACGAAAGAAAGAGAATGTTTTTTAAAATTCAAACAAGAGTTTAAAAGAGACATGCGACAGGAGTTTACAAACTTCAAAGAAGAAATAAATACTAAAGTCGAAGCGATCAACAAGGAAGTTCAAGAACAACAGAAAGAGGTGAGAGAGACTCAAGACCAAATAACAGAAACGGAGGCATGGAACACGGAAGTCAAGGACGCAATTTTATTGCTTCTGAACCAACAGAATGCAATCAAAGATATAGAGGCCAAGTCACGTAAAAACAACATCCGTATATTCAACGTGGCGAATGTGCAACTGAAGACAACACTGTGACTGACTTTGTGAATAAATTGTTACAACGAGAGCTGAAGTTGTCTGAACATACAGATCTGGAGATACAGAGCTGTCATCGTGCGACCATACAGACAGAAGCCCCCAGAAGGAGCCAATCCGAGGTCCATCGTGGTTAACTTCCTACAGTCCGAGACCAAAGAGAGGATACTTACAGAAGCCTGGAAGGCGGACATTAAACTGGATGGAAAGAAGCTAACATTCGACTATGATTATCCAGTGGAAGTGCTTATGAAACGAAAATCATAAAAGTGTTGAAAATGAAGATACGATGGGTGAATGGACCGAGGGTATATGACAACGCGCTGGAAGCAGTCCGAGACATGAGAAAGAGAGGACTGGACGTCCATGTGAGGGAGCCAGAGGCCATGGTGGAGGAAAGGATTAGAGGAGTGGCAGCTTCACAGTGGCAACGTGCTGGAAGGAAGGAGGGACCGGAGACGGTCCAGCTTCACAGTGGCAACGCACTGGAAGGAAGGAGGGACTGGAGACAGGGGGGAGTGGGACAGGGGAGAGCCAGGGCCCTAAGGCGAACGAGCGAAGCAGAGACTGCAGGAGTTCCGAAAATAACCAAATGAAAGATTTAAATAAACATTGACATGACGGGGGAAAGGGTTTGTGAGTGAATGTTGATTATGTTGGACATTTCTAGTAGGATGGAAAGATCCTTTTTAGGACCTTCCATCGCTATAGAGAGGGGCCCTCCAACTAGTGGAGGCTATACCCCTCTCCACCAACAGGGATTTGGGGCAAGGGGAATGAGCCCCCTTTGTTTTGGGAGTCTTATTTTTGGTTTTATTATTGGTTTTATTGTTTCGTTTTGTAAATGTGTGATTGATGTATTTGCAGTGTGAGGGGGATACAGATGAGGGGAAAGAAAACACAAGATGCAACATAACGATTTAAAGGAGGTGTCGTTAATTATTAATGGGTTAAATAGTCAAATTAAAAGATTTGTAATGAAGAGATTAACATACATTGAGATTGCAAGAGGATATATTCACAGAAGAGAAATGGACTGAGTATAGAAATCAGCAGGTCGACACTGATGATGATAATAATAATGGACATTCATGAATGGACTGGAATATCTAGGTTGCTTGTTAAAGTTGTTAATGATGAACGTGTCCTTGTAATACAGTATGATTCTTCAATGTGAAAACCTAGCGGCACTGAACGGCCGAGCGACTGCAATAAATCCTCCCGAGTAAAGGTGTGTGTGTGTGGGGGGGGAGCGGCGGGGGGAGGGGACGAAAGCCACCCTCTGGGTATCACTTACCTTTTACCCACAGCATGGATGTCATCTCCGCCACGCCAAACTTATTCTCCGCCCGGCACACGTAATTCCCTTCGTCCGCTCGGCTGGAGTTCACAATTCTGAGGGTGTTGTTCCGTAGCAGCGTAATCCTTGGAGAGAGGAGGGCAAAACAATTAAATCAATATTAGCAATGAGAAGAAAAAATGTGTATGAGCAACTGAAGTGTGAGTTTGTGTGAGCTCAGGCGTGGCTGGTACAATTTGTGTGTGTGTGTGTGTGTGTGTGTGTGTGTGTGTGTGTGTGTGTGTGTGTGTGTGTGTGTGTGTGTGTGTGTGTGTGTGTGTGTGTGTGTGACGACACACGTGTGCGTGCATGCGTGCGTCGTAGAGGAGAGTGTGCATGTAGTACATCAACAAGGATGTTTGTTGGAAATGCCACGGGGCGAGTTACACCCCAGTCCACTGTAACACGAGCAATACATCAAAGCTGTGTTCTGGAGTAACCAGTGGTGGAAGAAATACTCCTATCTTCATGTGTGTGATCCTCAGCATTATTATGGTACCGTTTATTTTCTTCCCTACTCAGTCTGTGTCTCAGAGGAGGGCTGTGGACAGTTCAGAAACGTGTGTACCAGTGACATCATCCACGGGGGAATCCAAGGGCAGGCTTTCTATTTATTCCTGGAACGTTAGAATGCTATAATAGAAGCCATTGTTCTCACGTTGATAAGAAATGAAATACGTTTGAAATCTTGTTTGAAATGAAATAGGCAGGTTTCTGAATTGTCCACAGCCCTCCTCTGAGCTACAGACCAGGTCATTGAAGATTGAAACAAGTTGTGAGTTTATAGTATAATAATCTAAATCTGTAAGCCTTGCCGAGCCATCTAGCAGTTCAAATACATCCCCCAGCCATAATAACACCCCCTGGTCATGACGCTAGTTGGTGTAGGCAACCTTAGGCACGGGGGAGGATGATTATTGGCACACTGGCATAAGTGTGCCAATAATTTAAATAATTAAATATTAAAAAAAGTTTAGTCTTAGTCTCTAATTAAAATAATTCCCCTCACAAGCAAGAAAAAAATAATGGTTGTTGTGTATAGCCTATGGACAATCAAAATAATTTGGAAATATTTAATCTTGTGGTGTTAATAATTAAACTTAATGTTGACATAGTCAGCATCAAGAAAATGAATAAATGTCACTAAAAAGGCTTGCAGACCCCTAGTATGACGCTGGGCTTTGCCCCGATACAACCGTCGATGCGGAGTGACAACGAGGGAGGCATTAGTCCCATTTCTATAGTCTTTGGAATCATCAAAGCATAACGACTGGGTTTCATTCATTGGTGGTAACCTTCACCAAGGTAATTTGAAAAGGACCAAAGGGTCAAGTGGATAGACGCATGCCGTTTCCAATCTATACAGAATCAATTGACAATGGAGATGGATTAAAGAAAGACATCTACAGATAGGACTGAATAAACCCCACTCAAAAGGGATTAAAACACAGATGCAATTAGTGATGATGAGGATTAAGTTAAGGACGGGACAAGTGTTTACCAAAACGTCTCTGTCGGGTGGAAACCTCTTATGTCCAAAACTGTTACTTTTCTGGATTATTTTTTGAGCAAAAGTAGCAGATTGACAAGCTCAAGCTCGATCTGCTACTTTTGAGTGACGCTGTAGTATGATCAATTGTAGGGCTCTAATTTATGGGGAAAACAAGGAAATAAAAGTCAGAATATAGAGATAAGAGGTTTCTGCCCGACTGCAACAAAAAGCTAAATAATGAGTCCCGCTCATTCAAGTGCTGATGTTAAGCATAAACAATTCATCAGTATTTTATGTTTTATTTAACCAGACAAGACAGGCAAGGACATAATTTGCATTTACAACTGTCTCTTCAGCGGCAAAAGGCAATTAAGGGGTTTTTGAGGGAGAGGGGAAAGTATCAGTCAGTATTGTTGTTCCAAATATATTTGAATAAAGTTCAAAAACTATTATGGTCTCTGTCGTCTCACTGTGTTCACTGTGTTACTTTTCAGGATTCAAATGAACACAATCCCTCCCATTACCACAGGCGGTAACGTGAGGCCAGTGCCAACAGAATTAACGACATAAGCAGAGAGAAGACACGTTATCCGGCCGAATGACCCGGAAGTGATTGTCCTCCATTGGTGGTGACAGTGTTCTGCCAATTGGACTTTTTATATGATTAGCGCGACTTCAAATTAATGTTTTCCCAACATCATGCTTTATCCCATTCTGAGCACTAAAATCACTAATGGCCGCACGAGGCATATCTGGAAAATCTGCAAGGTCGTTTCAAGCTTGTGGATCTGCTACTGCTTTTGCGTGACGCTGTAGTATGATCAAGTAGGGCATTAATTATTATTAAATATGGAGATAGGAGGTTTCTGCACAACAGCAACATGATTCTTTGGAACAGGCTTTTTTTGGGGAAAAGGGAATAGCCACTGAACCACAACACTGCACTCAATGGGAATTCAATAAATTAATAAAATTTTCACATAAAATGACTATGTATCAAAATAAAACAATCAAAGCAAAGTTATCCTCCTGTACCATTTGTCGAACCCTTAAAACTGATATACTCAATGAAAAGCATACATATTAAAACCTGTCAAATTAATGCAACCATATCATGCAGCTGTACTCTTTGAGAAGCGCAAAGGGTAACGTCAAGGTAATACAAATCTAATAAAGCCAAGATAAGCACCCGGGCATGCCTTTGCATTCGCAAGACGGGCACCCTTGCCCCTGTCGAATGATTGCCAGCCCCGTGATATTACACTCCCAAGGTCTGTCGGGGTGGATCAAGAACAAAGGATTTGACACCAAACGACAAACAGAACGTGACTCCATTCTGTTACGCAGCTCCGTGAGCAGTGAGATTCGGAGGGAGTGAACTTCCACTATCGTGAAGGGAGATTATTCCTCCCAATGTCATTAATGTAATACTTCAATACATTAATATTTATGATCACAGTGACATTCTTCGTTTCCTAGTTTTATCATCCTCATCATCATAACATCATCCTCATCCTATTTGAGCTAGGCTGCAGAAAGTCGGATGGATATTTACAAATGTATTATTATTAAGCCGTGTCAGCCGCTTCAACAAGCGACTCAACAAGTGAGTGTGCGTATGCATGTACATGATGTGTCTTCATGTAGCACGGACACCTCAAACTGAATAGAACACATATCCAACAGCAAGGCACAGCGTGGCACTCACACACGCACCACTTAAACATACTCTGGCCAGCATCACGTGTGCATGGACACATGTGCACCAAATATGAATGCACGCACATATACACAGGCATATACACTATAGCAGCAGCCTGCCGTTTCGATCTTCTTCATGGGGCTGGACCCCCAATTGATATATATATTTGGCTGCCAAACCCCTGTCTGAAAAGGTGTTGTGCCAGGCACCCCCAGAAAAGTAGATTTATGTTAAAGAAATTAATTTTTTTTCAAAATTAGCTCATATACAAGCTTGCAGCACAGCACAAAGTGACACGTTGTAAGTTTATAGATCTGCTATTTTTTTTATTTTTTTTTTTTTTAAGATTTTTGTTTTTGCGGCTTACGCCTTTATTGATTTTTTTAAGGGATAGAAAGTAGGCTGACAGGAAACGGGAGAGAGATGGGGGGATGACATGCGGTAAAGGCCGTGTCGGGTCCGGGAGTCGAACCCGCGGCACACCGCGACTGGATCACCAGTCCGGTGCCCAGACCGTTACGCTACGGCCTGGGCCAGATCTGCTATTTTTGAATAGCCAACTTATAAATGGAAACAATTGGATGACCTCGACTTTAACGATGACCAGGCTCTCTTGTAACACAATCACAAAAAACAGTCCAAAGCTGTGTTGGATGGAGAAGAGTTGTCGATGGCCTATGCTCCACTGGGAGCGATATAGGCCTAAGGAAGTAAGTAACATAAAATGGATAAAGTGGTTAAATTGCTTGTGATGCTACATTAACTACTTTTGTTGGGGACCCCTTGAAATCCCCCAAATGGCCCATGGGGGTCCCCGGACTCCACTTTAAGAAACACTGCTCTATATAGCTCAATTAAATAAACTCATCAGATAGCTACTGCTTACTTCACACCGGGTGTGATTTATTTTCTCCTTTTCTTTTCATTAAATGATATTAGATGTTATGTGATTTCTTCACAAAAACCAAACAATGTGATTGATGGCATGAGTTGGTGTTTTAATTGGACTCATTGTTGGGGGGTTGGTATAGTTACAGCATTAAGCTCTGCCACTACAGACAAGGTGATTGAAATTGGCAGGCAGAGAGTCATGAAAGCGTGACAAAAGCTCTCGCCGCGCGTATGCGGTTGAGGCGCAGGCAGGCTGCAGTCGAGAGACATTTTTCAAATTAGGGGAAGGAGCGTTCCAGATCTGACAACCAAGGACACCGAAGCAGAGAGGACACATGATAGAAACTTCTGAGTACAACTAACTGAAAATACGGTATATGGAAACCAGAGTTGATTTTGACAGCAAATTTATATTTAATCAATTAGTTTTAGTCATCTGAAATATTTGACAAACATTTTTCGTCATAGTTTCAGTCAACAAAAAACTGATATTTAGAACCAATAACAGACTTAATATGGCTCATGTACTGTATGCTAATCAGATAATTGATAGATTTTTTTCTAATAGCAATAAATCAACATAAAATAAATCCTGTAGATGTTTTTAAATAACCGACTAAATCGATTAGTCTGATTGCAGACTGATCCTGTCTCATACTTTGTTGTACAATGGTGGCATACAAAAATAGCGAAAATTCCGATGCGACACGTTGTGAGCTTGTAGATCGGCTAATGTCACTATTCTTTTAAAATCATTCATTAATATGAAATTATTGTGATATTAATTTAAGTATTTTTTTTACCCAGCTCTAGTTCTGGGTAGGCCTATTAAAAATATGCAAATTGGTCACTGTACTAAATCGCCCCTGTGAGGCAGAAACCTCTTAGCTCCAACTTTTTGTTGTATTTTTGTGTAAATTAATGACCTACTTGATCATACTACAGCGTCACACAAAAGCAGATCCGCAATATTGCGTCAGTGCGAAGCGGCGTGTTTTGAACATGCAGATCTGCTACTTTTTGAATCCTGAAAAGTAAAAGTTTAGGAGATATGAGGTTTCCACCTCATATCTCCCAAACTGTATTTAGCATTTAGTATTAAATATCCTATACTCAAATAAAAATAAAAATATCCTATACTCTATTAAAAATACAATGACATTAGCAAATTGCAACAACAACAAAAACAAAATTATGCTTTTAAGGTTTGAATCGAGCCAGCCTGTGTGCGTGCTTTCAGTCTAATAGGATTAATACTCTCTGTTTAAGAGACAAAAGCCCTGAACATTAGTGGAAATCCATGTTCATTAAAAACCTTCATTAACCCATTTTGACCGGGCACCCATTTTGGTGTTGGCATCATGTTATGCTTTAGCTATTGAAAAATAGCAGATCTACAAGCTCATATCGCGCCACCGAGTGGCGCGATACGAGCTTGTAGGTCTGCTATTTTTTGAAAAATCGACTGACATTTTTAGAATCTGATCTCAGGTCAGAATGGGTTCATCAGACCAGTGTGTGTCCGGCGGAAACCTCGTATGAATCTGATCTGAGGTCAGAATGGGTTAAGTCTCCACAGCTGTCAATGGCAGATAAACCTGAAGCCTGTTTGGATTCCAGCCCATGTTCGTCTTCACATCATTGAGCTGCTCTCTGTCCACAAAGAGCTGATGATGTCAGATAATCCTTGAAGAGTTCACCCTGGTCAAGACCTGAGCGCACACGACCATGGCCTGTTTGGTACAGCCAGGGTTGATTGGGACAACACATTTCCGGTCGACAAAATTTACACGGATTTGGTAGTGGTGGGAAGTAACTACTTGCATTTTATTCAAGTACTGTATTGTACTTGGTTTATCTAACCTGGCCAGGGAAAGCTCCGCTATTCAGCAAAGCCGTGAAAACAACATGATATGGGTGTTAACAGCTCCCAAAACCCAATTAAAGATTAGCAGATTGAAATCAGAGATGTTTGTGGATTCTGGAGCAGTAAAAATAAGCAAAATAATAATCTCAAGGCTCTGCGGGATAGAACGTATACTTACTTGAGAATGCTTGATTTGAGATATAATGTATAATGCAGGGGTTTGCAAACTTCCAAACAGATAGCATTAGTGTATAAACAGTGGTGGAAGAAGTAGGCTACTAAAAAACGTAAACCCAAAGTGAGTGCCGTGGCCATGGACGTGCTGTGGATTTATTTAGCTAGTGGGATACTATGCCACTCAATTTGACTTATTTCTTTTTTTTTTTAGTAAAAGTACAAAAGTATTGGCATCAACTAAATGAATCCATTTAGCTGAATTATAAAACCTAAATTGTGCTTAAACGGTTCATGTAGCCTGTGTTTTGCAATAATAATTGATATCTACGAAGTCACTCGTAACTAAAGCATTTACATACCGGTAACTGTAGTGGACTAAAAAGTACAATATTTGTACGCATATATGGAAAATGGATACACTCAGGTAGTCTAAAAAAGTGCCTCAAAGTCTTAAGTATGTACTTCCGCCATTTAAAAACACAATAGCTGAGTGAGTGCTTAGGTCACATATCACATGGGCTCTAAATAATGCTTGACACCGAGTCCCTGGTTCAATTTCCGGGTGGGCATCTACTGTATCTGTCTGGTGAGACGTAGGAGGGGCCCGGACAGGAGACAACCCACAGAGACTAGTCCTTCCATGCACCAGAAGTATATCTGAAAACCTCCCTACCTCAATATGTAACTGTTTTTATGTTTGTCTCATTGTCTATATAATATGTCTTTGCCTTACATGAAGATTTGTTTGTGTTTATAACCTGCATGTCTTTAAATTGTTTTATATAATGTATGTAATGTAATCTCGTCAGCATTGAAAATGAGGGAGAACCTCAATTGCTCTTTCGAGAATAAATAAAGGTTTCAATCAATATCATCCTTCCTGGGGGGGGGGGGGGGGGTAACTAGTAACTATACCTGTCAGTGGGGAGTGTTGGCTGGGAGGAGGAGTAGGACTAAGGCCCTACTATACGTCTATACGACCCTATACAACTAAGGCCCTATAGGTCCTGTCAGTGGGGAGTGTTGGCTGATGAATGAATATAAACATCCTAATACAGGGGGGTCTAATTCCTCCTGTCAAAATATGACCAAAAAACACTTTGTTTGAAATAGACACTCATGGCCCTATATCATCCTTCCTGGAGGGGGGGTAACTACCCGTCAGTGGAGAGTGTTGGCTGGGAGGATGAGTAGGACTAAGGCCCTATGTCCTCTCGGGGGGGCAAGGAAGCTCTGAGAAGGAAGTGAAGTGGTCACCTGACTGGGCTGCGCCATGACACTTTCATGGACACTTTCATGGACACTAAACTTACACAGGAAGTGCAATGAATACATGGCAGTGAATGGAGCCGGCTGGACCAGCTCATAAAAAACATTATTCATGAACAATTGAGACCTTTTGTAACAGGTTGTTTTCTAATCACTTACTTTTCGATGTGCACAGAGTGCACATAGTATATCATTTTATCTGAGGATCTAAACAGCAGCAGGTATCGTTTCTGGCTCCGAAGTATCGCGATATTTGGCTGCCATACAGGAAACGGTGGGAAGTCTCGCGATACTTGGTGCGTTCAGAAATGACCCCCCAGTCACACATTAGCTTCTCGAAAATAGATTGTTTATTTAGCCGAAAATAGACGATCTACAAGCTCACAATGCCTTGCAGCGCGAGGGCTGGTGTGCCTGTACATCTGCTATTTTTGGCTAATTTTCCACTCAGAATAAGGAGAACCGTATACAAATAGCAAAATATCGCTGAAATAAGTTTACATAGCGACATAATGTGAACTTGTAGATCTATCAAAAGCAGAGGCCAGGTGTTGACCCACCCCCACCAGCAAATCAAACCCTGCACATTGCAGTAAATGGGAGAATGAAATAGGTTAGATAATTTTGGAAGGTTTCCAACGTTCAAATGAAATGCGCGGAACCCCCATGTATCCAATCATGTGGTATTGCCGTATTGGTGTCGGTATTATGCCGTTAGGCATCTTGTTAAGGGGAGAGAGAGAGGGGTCCGCTTGTGTAGATCACAAACAGGCTGTGATGCTGTTCGGCGCACATGGAATGCGTCGCTGAGTCTTGGCTGATAAAGAAAAGGTACTCGCTCCCTCGGCAGGATGCTTGGAAATGCTCGCCACTGACTGATAATTTCAGCGCCCGTCGCTCAGACTGATTGATGCGGCACGGCGGCGCTTCGAGCCCCTCGTGGCATCCCCCATCCCTCCCCGCCACTCCCCTCCCCCGAGCGAGGAGATGTTTCTCATAAAATGATGCCGCCTCAAACTGCATGGCGAATTACAAAAATGCAATCGCCGGGCGGAAAATTGTCACCGTTCCCGAGGAGTCGGGGGGGTCGAGGAGAGGGAGCCCTCCCCGGAGAGGTGTTTTTGATTTGAGCGGGTGACACTTTCATTTCAGTTACAGCAAATGAAACGGAGGCTTGTTAAGACATGTAAACAGCTCCTCTGATGTGATGTGCTGCAGGTATACCCGGGCCAATGAAAGCATGGCGGTGCTCAGCATGTGGGCCGGGAACTTAGAGTATATATATTTATAGAGAAGGCACCCAGAGGAAATCTTGAGGCGAAATGGACATAGTGGCCGAATGAAGGTATTGCAGCCTGGCCCCAAACACAATGAACGCGCTGTCCGTTGACTATCATCGTACACGTTCACGACGGACGACGCTCGTGCGCGTTCAACGGCAGCGCGTTCATGTGTTTGGGGCCACTCACCATTGCAATCCGTCCCAGAATGCACTCTGTTCCTACCCGGAAGGAGGAGTGAATCCGCCTCATGCGCTTTTGAGCAACTCAATGCAAGTGGATGGGAGGAGAACTCGGGTGTCTTCTCTATAGATATATATACTCTATGGCCGGGACCCTGCTTTTATGCAGGGACATGCAGAGAGTGTTAGAGAGGCAGATCTACAAGCTCACAACCTGTCACGCTGCGACATGTTGAGAGCTTGTAGATCAGCTATTTTCGGGGCACAAACCCATGAGCACTCTTTATCTACTAGAGATGCGGTGTACGACATGGATTTCGAAACAAATTAGTTCAACCCAAAATGCTGTGTTCAAGTTCTGCAGACTTCGGAAAACAGCAATTCTACTGAACGCTGCCTTACGGTATATGGCATGGAAAGGAATGCCATTTGCATTTCTTTCACCATAGTAAATGCTGCATTTGTGGTCTGGAAAGGACAGTTGTTCTACAGACGGGTAAAAGGGCAGTGGCTGAGGCCCCCTTTGATGTATATGTGTGCACGTGCCTACTTTTGGGGGTATTGAAAGTGGAACCCAAAAGAAATTGGCCAGACGCTTTCATGATTTTCAAGTGTGCCCTCATCCAGAAACGGTTGAGAACCAGTATAGACCATTGGTCCGGGGACCACCAGTGGTCCTTGGGGGGGTTCCAGGTGTTCCCCAGCTAAATGATGGAGAGTTGGTAACCAAACGGACCCTTATAGATCTTTAGCTCTGGTCCATAGCCTTACTGCTTCTATGATTCTGCCCTGCTACTTTCGTTTTTAAATCTCACATTGAAATCAGACCAGCCTCTCCTCTTTAGCGTAAATAACGTTTTTGCTACTCACCAAAACAAAGGCGGGTTGTGTCATTAGAAAGCCTACTTTCCATAGTAGGAGCCCCCCACCACACTTATAAACGGTACTTTTTGGCCAAAAATACTTTTAGTTACTCCCATGCACCCTCCACCGATATTGCCCAGAGAATTGCCTCATAGAGAATATTTTCCCTTTCTGGCCAAAAAGTACCGTTTATACGTGTGGTGGGGGACTTCTAATGACACAACCCGTCTTTGTATTGGTGAGTAGGTCAAACGTTCTTGAGATGGAGAGGCTGGTCTGATTTCCATGTGAGATTTAAAAACAAAAGTAGCATAGCCTTACTGCAGCGCAGAATCATAGAAGCAGTAAGGCTATGGACCAGAGCTAATAGATCTTTAACTCTTGAGAGTGTAAAATTAATGGACCCTTACAGGTTCATTTGGTTTCATTTTACGCTCTCAAGAGTTACATTATTGTTAAACATCTGCCTTACTTAATTTAAAAGAAGTTTACACAATTAGAGAATGTAGAAGTATTGCTATTTAACATTTTCCTGTAATCTCTCCTTATGGTAACATCAATACAGCATGGACAAAATCTTATCCAACGATAACAATATATTCTACGTGTTGGGTCTTGAGAGACTATAAACCTCATTGAATGGTGGTCCGTGGCTCAAATGCTGAATACATAATGGGCCTCGATATGAAAAGGATTGAAAATCACTGGATAGACCAATAAAAGCAGAGTTTACCTAAACCACAGCGGTGGAAACCCAATCTCGAGGTACGGAGACTTCATGCATATTTTATGCGGGGGGAAATTATCTTCTTCCCATAATCATGTTCTATTCTGGACACCAGGAAAGAGGACATGTTTTACTTATGATAATAAAACGAATAGAAGCTATTTCTAACTCTGACCACAGAGGGAAATGGAAATGCTTCAATAAAAGACAATAAAAGTTAAAACCCACACACAACACAACCCACAACAACAAAAAGTTATCCTATCAAACATGATTGACTTCTTGCTTTTGTCTAGTTCAGGGGTTTTCAACTGATTATGAACCAGGGACCACTACGCTGACTAATAATCAACCTGGGGACCACCACCCTGACTAAGAATCAACCTGGGGACCACTGTTGAGTTGGGTGAAATTCAAACTCCCTTTCTGTGGAATTTCTTGACATCCGACTTCCCAGTAACTGACATTGATGTCATCATACATCACCAGGTCACTTAATTAACTAGTTATTTTCCCAACTAGTGGTCGATAAAAAACATACTAAATGCATGGCCAGGGACCACATTCAATACCTTCACGGACCACAAGTGGTCCACGGACCACCAGTTGAAAACCTCTGGTCTAGTTGGAGACAGTCACAGCACAGACTGGTGTCACATCATTAACAACACAATACTGTGTCATATGTTTTACCACAGAGAATGTGAAAAAGTCCCAGCAGCACAAACACCTTTAATGAGCTGCACCCGTTTTGTGTTCATAACACTATACCGCCACAGAGGAAGATGATAGTCAGTACAGAGACTGATAGCAGGAAAGCTGAGAGGGAGAGTGTAGGTGAGACAGATCAAACCATGTACACACAAGACACGCTCCATATAATGGCCAGGGCACGCACTTCTCGCCCTCAGGCATCTTACTGGTTTACAAATAGCCTACTTCATGTTTTAAAGATATTGTTTTGTGTATCCTTGTTTACAAATCATTGATGTTTTATATCGTTTTGTGTGATTTAAGTCAAGATATTGTTCCGTGCATTCCTTGTTTCTGAGTATTTCTTTCTGAGACTATATGACACGGATTTCCACTGCAACACAGTGGAGGAGGGAGTAGGACAGCTGAGAGTGAGACAGCAAAGGAGAGACATACTACAGTAGGACAGCTGAGAGGGAGACAGCAAAGGAGAGACACACAGTAGGACAGCTGAGAGGGAGACAGCAAAGGAGAGACATACTACAGTAGGACAGCTGAGAGGGAGACAGCAAAGGAGAGACATACTGTACAGTAGGACAGCTGAGAGGGAGACAGCAAAGGAGAGACATACTACAGTAGGACAGCTGAGAGGGAGACAGCAAAGGAGAGACATACTACAGTAGGACAGCTGAGAGGGAGACAGCAAAGGAGAGACACACAGTAGGACAGCTGAGAGGGAGACAGCAAAGGAGAGACATACTACAGTAGGACAGCTGAGAGGGAGACAGCAAAGGAGAGACATACTGTACAGTAGGACAGCTGAGAGGGAGACAGCAAAGGAGAGACATACTACAGTAGGACAGCTGAGAGGGAGACAGCAAAGGAGAGACATACTACAGTAGGACAGCTGAGAGGGAGACAGCAAAGGAGAGACACACAGTAGGACAGCTGAGAGGGAGACAGCAAAGGAGAGACATACTACAGTAGGACAGCTGAGAGGGAGACAGCAAAGGAGAGACATACTGTACAGTAGGACAGCTGAGAGGGAGACAGCAAAGGAGACACACACAGTAGGACAGCTGATAAGGACACAGTAAAGACAGACATACAGTAGGACAGCTGATAAGGACACAGTAAAGAGAGACATACAGTAGGACGGCTGAGAGGGACACACCTTAACCACTAGACGTAACACATTAGGACATCTGAGCGTGGCTTTACCGTTTACTGGGCTGGATCCTCCTGTCCGCTCTGCGCCATGTGACGTGGGGTTTGGGTGATGCTCTTGGCCTGCATTCTAGGGCCACGTCTTTCCCCAGCGTGGCAATGACCCGCACAGGATTGGGATAGAAGACAGGTGCCGATGCTGGGAGGAACAAGCACAACACAGCACTGCATTATAATGCCATACAATTGCCTGTTACAGCTCTCGGGTGGAAAATGTTGTATGATCAAAACCATTACTTTTGGGAGGAAATAAACACCTGTGTTCCAATGGATTCGATGTAGTTATTACCGTATATAGTCATAAGCTCTTATTTTTTTTGTATGGTTTGGTTAAACGTTTATAAAACCGTACCAACAGACAGAATTAACCAATTTAAGCTCACAATGCATCGTGATGCGTAGTGCACTTGTAGAGCCGTTATTTTTACTACTTTTGTGCAACATTGTTTTCTTAAATAATGAAAATTAAATGTTGACATACTGTATGGTGATTCAAGAAATTTCATATCTCCTTTTTTATTATTAATGCCATACATGATCATACTACGGCAGCAACAAACATTGAAAGTAGCAGACCTACAAGCTGGAAACATAATGAGGTTTCCACCCAACAGAGGTGATATTAGGAATTCTTCAATTCAAAATGATGTCAGGATTCTCTTTGGCAATGGCCAAGCTACGAATCTTATCTCATGTTACTTCATCCAATCTTATCTTACGTTTATCTTTTGTTTGCACTATTTCATACACTGCATATTAGTACATGTGTGGCTTCTACGAGTTATCCTGTTTAAAGATTGGATGAGAAACAATAATCTGTCCTCCCCTGCTTCAGCTGTTGTATTTAAAAATAATCACTGGCTGGAGGCTGGAGGCAAAGGACTTGCACATCTGATGACTTGCTCATTAATCATACGGCCAAATTAAAAACAAAAACAATCATTGCAAGTGTCATGTTTAATTATTAAATTGTAAATCATTGTTGTTTATTTAATTGGAAATCACTGTTGTTTAATTGTGGTAGTATTAACGTGTCATCAATCACGTTATAAAATATACATGTGAAATGTGAGGATCACGCATTTCATTGTAAAGCATCTCAGTTGGTGTTGGCTAGACTTAGATCACAATGTCGCGTTGCATGGTGAAGCTAGTCTGTCATAATCAATGTCACCACGTAGAGTACAGCATGTCATAAATAATGAAAATGACAGGACCAGTCCAACTATAATTGAATAGTAACTCCATGCGCTTATTTTGAAGCTCTCTTAAAGTAAAAAATATATAATAATCATCATCAGGCTATCTTTGGATTGGGCTTCTTTTTTTTCAACAAAGAGAGATGGTGAAAACAAAAAAATAATAATCTTTACACAAGCTTTAACCAGACAGAGCCAGGAGGTTATATAGGCTAGTGAAGAAACGAGCAGGTATTCATGTAACACTGTTAACAATGTCTTTGTGTAAACACACTGTAATGCAGTCAAATCTTGAAGCGCAATCAGCACGTTGCTGCATTGAGGCTGTATATGTATACTGTATGGAGGCTGCAGGGCTCTGTCAACAACCATTAGTCAACTGTGGAGCGGGTGGGTTTTGTAGGTGACATTACACATGATGACAATTCAATCCCGTCTCCTCGCTACAGGCCAGGCCCAGCAGCCCTGCATGTAAGCCCTGTGACCCCGATGTCTCAGAGTGGCATGCTGCGCTCCCTCTGGACATGATGAGCACCGACAGGAAACAGAGCTGCTTTCTCTGTGGCATGTGCGTTCGTGTGCGTGTGCGTGCATGTGTGTGTGCGTGCGTGCCTGCATGTGTGTGTGTGTGTGTGTGTGTGCGTGCGTATTTGATTTGTTCATTCGTTATTAAAACGGGAAAGTGCCGGTCACCAGGCTGGTGGCAGGGTTTTCCTCTTTTTGCCGCCCCCCTCCCCCCAACACAACACCACCGCAAACCTACAAGTACTGTACATAAATATAGAGAATAATATTTTTATTTATTTATTTATTTTTTTAGATATTTTTTTGCGGCTTACGCCTTTTTTGTATTGATTTATTTTTGAAGGGACAGACAGTAGGCTGACAGGAAACGGGAGAGAGATGGGGGGATGACATGCAGTAAAGGCCGTGTCGGGTCCGGGAGTCGAACCCGCGGCACACTGCGACTGGATTACCAGTCCGGTGCCCAGACCGTTACGCTACGGCCTGGGCCTAGAGAATAACATTAATACTAATAATAATACTTTTTATTTATAAGGCGCCTTTCAGGGCACTGAAGTTCGCCGTACAACAGGTTTAAAAACAACTAATACAAAACACAGTTAAAAGCAAAAGCAAAAACTAAAGTACAGCTTGCAGCGCATGTATGATTCTAAACTATACGTCTGTCTCGACAAAAACCCGCCCATGGCAACGCCACGCCTGCCTCTGTCTCAGAGACTTGATACATTTTCCACAAAGTTCTTAATTTGTCACTGCCGTTTGATCTGCAGCACTGACTAATGTAATGTAATGTAATCTATTTGTAAACTTTAAATTGTATTATTGTACTGTAAAAAGGTGTCTTTTCCCTTCATCTTTATCCTTTTTAGTATAATAGCATTAATTTACTATAATTACAGTAACAGCACAACCACTTAATTTAGAACAATCAAATCAAATCATATTACGGCGTACATGTTCAATCAATTATTCAAGCAAAGCAAACGGCATAAACAATATTAGTTTGCCAAGCTGTCATTCTGTCCCTTGTATTGTACCATGCTACTTATTTCCCACCACGGAGTAATCTGGCGTCAGTGATAACCACCATAGCTATCTAAAGTCTGGTAAGACAGGCCAATGTCTGGAGAGGTCAGCCACATGCCTGCCTAAACCGGATGGGTTTGGAAAAAGAGTGTCTAATATCAGGGGCAGAGCGGCTGAAGGTTCTTGACAGCATGGTGGACAGACGGGCTGGAAGGACTTTCAGATTGATGGAGGAGGCAGACCTAAGAGACCGGGTGGGAAGTAGATCTGCTATTTTCAAATGCCAGAAATATATACAGGGCTGTGGTTAGTGTCCTTTGTAATAATAATAATAATCTACAAAGTAACCAGTAACTAATGTTTTCATAGATTTAAGTAAAAGTAAAAGTACAATATTTGCTGTTGAGATGTAGTGGAGTAGATGTAAAAGTACTCTGAAGTGGAAATACTCCAACAATGAAGAAAAAAATAATAATGAAAAAAATGAGTAGCCTTAGTACTTAGCTACTATACACCACTAGTTTTACATGCCGGTATGTAAAATATCTACGAGTACTTCTTCCACTGCCCCAAAATACACTCACTCACTCCTTCCTTCCCACCCCCCACCCCCCAGAGGCCATGGAGCAGGGGGCGGGGTATCAAAGCATGGGGGGGGGGGGGGGGTTGCCGGTGCCCTGGTCTTGCCTGGAGCGATCGCTCATGTGCCGGGTGATATTAGCCACGTAATCTGTCCTGATGGTGTTTGCTTGTGGACATCTTGAAAAGGACACAGGTCACTGGGAAAAGAACGCCCGACAGGGACAGATACGGTTACCAGACCATCCGTCACCCGCGTCCAAATAGCGACAGGGGAGGTGACCGTGCATCCCCGTGTCAACCCTCATTTCAATCTGGGGCTTCTCGGACATCAACAAATCAACATTTTTTGTTTACTTTCATTTAGGGCAAGGCAAGGCAAGCAAAGCTGTTTTATTATGTGTATAGCAAATTTCCACAACAAGGCAGTTCAACGTGCTTTACAGGAAACATCAAGCAATGGAAACACACTACACAATATTATCGTTATTATCATAATGGAAACACACTACACAATATTATCGTTATTATCATAATGGAAACACACTACACAATATTATCGTTATTATCGTAATGGAAACACTACACAATATTATCGTTATTATCGTAATGGAAACACTACACAATATTATCGTTATTATCGTAATGGAAACACTACACAATATTATCGTTATTATCGTAATGGAAACACACTACACAATATTATCGTTAGCATATCGACATCGGCCATATCGTCCATAAAAATGCCATATCGGTATCGGATCGATCACAGATATTGATGATGCAATAATAATTGACCGTCAATGGCTCTGTCGCTGTTTTCTGTATTTCTAAGCATGATCCGTATAATATCAGAATCGGTATCGGCAGATATGACCTTGAAAATAATCGGAGATCGGATATCGTTTCGTCTTAATTTCATAATCGTGCACCCCTAATTAGGAAGTAAAATTAGTTACAGTGCAGAATAGAAAATAAACTAGATAAAGTGCCAATCGGCACAGGTCTCCGCCAGGGCAGGTTGTGGCCTCCTGGTGGCGCTATAACAGGCCGTTGAGGAATATTTGGGGCAGGGAGTGTGTGTGCAAAGTTTGGCATGGATCGGGCCAACGGTGCCGGAGATTAGCTGATAACGGACGGACGGAAGGAAAAACATACTCTCCCCCTAGGCTGGTGGAGACAATGAGAAAAAGAAAAGTAACTCAATCAAAGGCAGTGGCAAATAGAAAGGGCTTTAGTTGAGTGTTTTAAAAGAAATAAGAGTGGCAGCAGACCGGCAGTTTTCTGGGAGTTAGTTCCAGATACTGTATGTGGTGCATGCGAACTAAATGCTGCTTCCCCACATTTACTTTGGGTTAGGGACAGAAAGCAGGCCTTTTCCCAGATGACCCAAGAGGTCTGGAGCGTTCATGATATCGTACAAGATCAGAAATGTATTTCTTGGCAATAAATCATTTAAAGTTTATAGAGCAACAGTAGTATTTTGAAATCAGTTCTTAGGGAGGGAGCCAAACACGCAGTGTGTAGGCACCCTGTTGTATGTTAGTTTTTTTTTTTTTTTTAAGATATTTTTTTGCGGCTTACGCCTTTTATTGATTTTTTAAGGGACAGACAGTAGGCTGACAGGAAACGGGAGAGAGATGGGGGGATGACATGCAGTAAAGGCCGTGTCGGGCTCGGGAGTCGAACCCGCGGCACACTGCGACTGGATTACCAGTCCGGTGCCCAGACCGTTACGCTACGGCCTGGGCCTATGTTAGTTTTTTATTATTATTATTACTTTTTTTGAATGCTGTGGTTGTACTGTATAATCATTAATAAAACCCTTAGAACATATAGGCCTATATGTAATATGTCAGTACTTACTGCATAGAATGACATACTGCAGATTATATAATACTGGATTTAGTGGGGTGGGGGGGTGGGATACAAATTGTTTTCTGCTGGCTTGAAAATGCCATGAACTGCCCTTCAGAGAAAGAGTACGCAACAGAGACAGTGAATCAAGTTGTCCTCAAGGCAAACGGATATGTCCCAATAATTGGAGCTGACAGGGAGAAAATCGTTTATGAACCATAACGCCGATATCCTGGGGTGAATATTCGGTTAATATTCCAAATCTACAACGTGTTGCATTTATGTGATAAATCTGTGAAGAATTTTGAATAAAAGGCAGGGTCGTAGAATAGAGCCCTAAGGGACTCCAGTCAACAAAGTATATACAGTAGGGTTCAAGTGGTTAATTAAACATTAATTGAAAACTATGTAAAAATTGAGTTACAGGTCCAGATGATAATTTCCACTGAACGCAATGATATTACACATTTTCCAAGTCTTTGACCTTATACCATTATGTTATGAATGTCGAAACAATAGCGCAACGCCATGCAATAACCAGCAACAAAACAAGAAAACACAAATAAATAAATTAAACGCACGCACGCACACCACAGACACGCGCATACGCACACGCACACGCACACACACACGCACACGCACACACACAATTACATAACGCTATGTTTGTCGTTCATCTAATTAAGACGCTGCTTAACAGTAATAAAAATGAAAAGGTTGCAACAACCCAGCCTGTGAGACGTCCTGGGCAGCTGTTGATTACCCCAGAAGTACAATGTCTTCGACTGAAGTGTGTCATTGTGGAACAAAGTATTGTGTGAACAATTGTGGAGCAACCTACAGTACGTAGGGAGGGAGAGGGGCGGAATAAACAACTCCTTCTGTAATCAATGCACGTCTGCTGCCACTTTTATTTCTTCAAAAACACTCAACTAAAGACCTTTCAGTTTGCTGCTGCCTTTGATTCCTTTGATTTCTCTTCCGCCTTGTAACTGTCTGTTATTTGGTTCGTTCTTTTGTTTTATTCATACTAATTTCATTGTATAATTGTGTTTCCTGTGCTTGATGTTCTGTGTAAAGCACATTAAATTGCCTTGTTGTTGAAATGTGCTATGCAGAATACAAACTGCCTTGCCATTCAAACGGATCGTTCAGCTTATATGACAGGGTTCTTGTGAAGCTGAACACTACTGTATTTTAAAATTCAAGTAGAATAGGTTGACAACTTCAGATACATCAGACTCAACTTTGGACAATAAAGGCAATTTTGATCAACAACACATCACTTCTATCCGTACACAAAGCAAATACTACAATTTATCTGCAAGTTCAGAGAGTTTGCCGTTTCCCACCACCTCTTGTTACTCCACACAAAGCATAATTCGAGCCATCTCCAAAAAAACACACATTATATTCCTTCAAAGTCATTGTCCCACACCCAAACTCTGTTGACATGAATGACAGAGCCAATCACGCGCCTATAGCTCATGGCACATGACACCGATGATCACCCCCCAAAAATTGTCACTTCAGAATAATGTCATCTGGGCAGAGATACTTTGAGCTGGGAACACGGAACACGGAATCCAAAGGAAAGTACGCACTCTAAAAAAAACGTTCAGGTGCTGAACAAAAAGATACGTACAGGAGAGGTATGACGTACCTGACGAAGACCCATAAGGGGTCGAAACGTTGTCATCCTTTAATAAATAACATTTCCAGTGGGAGCTACTCAACAGTGTGCAGACATTCTCTCCTTCTCCAACATGTCAAGAACAAACGTTAGCAAAATGTTATCAATGACCCTAATAATAACCCCTACTATTCAAAAATTAAACTATACAAACGATACATTGATGATATCCTGTTATTTTGGGATGGGACACAGACTGAACTAATAGACTTTGTATCATATCTCAACAGCTCAAGTTTCCTGAAATTAACTTGTGAACAAAGCATGGTCAAAATTAACTATTTGGATTTAACCATATCCAAGGATGAAACTGGAATGATTCACACATCTATTTTCAGAAAAGACATGGAACGCAACTCAATTTTGCATGCTACCAGTAACCATCCAAGACACCTTAAGGACAACATTCCTGTAGGTCAATTTTTGAGGCTAAAACGCAACTGTTCAAATCTTGATGATTTTCACTCCAAACAAACCATTATGAGTACTCGTTTTAAAGACAGAGGCTATTCCTCAAAATATATTCAGAAAGCCATACAATGTTCTAATAACGCCTCCCGTCCAGAACTTCTATCCAATCCACCAAAAACTAAAAATCCAAGTCGGGCTTGTTTCTCTACTGAATTTAACCACTGTGCTTCACAAATCAAACAAATACTCAACAGGCACTGGCATACATGTGCTCCAAGCAGAGCCAACATTGAAGGACCTTTGTAAATCCCAACCCCTTATTGCATTCAGGAGGGCACCCATAATCAAAGGCACAGTCATGTACAAAAATATGGTTCAGAAAAAGACCACATGGCTGACAACAACTGGAATGTACAGATGTGGCATGTGTGCCTGCTGCAACAACACATCAGACAAGAAATCACTCAATCATCCCCACACTGGAAAGAAAATTCCTATTCGTCAATTCATTAATTGCAAATCGACACATGTGATTTACATGTTACTATGCCCTTGTGGTCTGGCATACGTAGGGCAAACTAAACGACCCCTCAAACAGAGAATATCAGAACACAAAACTGCAATCCGTACAGGAAATATGGATTATGCCATTGCAAAACATTATGCTGAAGCAAACCATGGTTCACCTTCTTCATTAAAATCCTGTGGGATTGAGAGAATCGAGATGCCCAGCAGAGGGGGTGATATTCTAAAGAGACTAGCCCAAAGAGAAATGCAGTGGATATACACACTCAATACTATGACACCCAATGGACTGAATGATGACTATAGCTTAAAATGCTTTCTGGGTTAAGATTGGCTTTAATGCCTGGATGTGTAACTGCCTCAAAATGTTTATTCGAAGCAGTTTGTGATTGGACCCTGTTGATTAACTTGAGATTTCAGCTGTAGGTGAACTCTGACCCTTTTGTATAAATTGACTTGAATTCACTTGATGTGAATGCTCTGATGAAGGCTGCATAGCCGAAACGCGTTAGCGTAACTTTTTGGTGTTTGCCAATAAAGAAATGGAAATGTGAGTACCTTGTCCCCCGCTTGTTTAATTTTTGGATGTGCTACCTTTTTGGAATTTTTACTTCCTATTTTTTGATGTATACTTGATTTGGGTTTGGCACTCCACTGAAAGCCATTGCTGATGCGCAACCCCTTTTTCTCATTTAAAACGTTAGCAGGGGTTTTATGTTTCACTCAATCCTTGTGGAATTAAACAAAGTGCCTCATTTGAAAAGCTAGGCTGGGGAAAACAAATATCCCTCTGGCCACTATCAGATATACTGAAGTCGTTCCCAACCTTATATGGATCAAGGCCCACTTTCATAGTCTTTTGAATACAATTTAATTTAGTCATATTTTAGTTCTGAAATTAATCTGAAATGTTTTAGTCTATGTCTATGTTTTGTCGACTAAATGTAGATTATTTTGTCGACAAAAATGTATTTTGGCGGGCCTTGATGGTGTCGTAATGGCTGATATTACACTTGTTGGTTGCATGCTGAAAATAGCAGACGCAACGTGTCGCTTGTAGATCTGCAACACCTGAGCGCAACCAAATAATTTGACTTGTCTTTTAGTTCAGATGATACATCTCTATTTATTTTCACATTCAACAAGAAACAATAGTACATACACAAACTTGGGATAGAGATCACAGATAGAGGAAGCATAGTCTCCTTCATGTGTGGCGAAAATCGGTTGAAAATTAAGCAAGTTATGGTTATTTAAAAATTATGCCCATAGACACAATGTTATGCTGCCCCTCTGTAAAATGGCCGCCACGTAGCAACGTCGCTCTCATTGGCCAGCAGCGTGGGTGAGCCATCTAGCTTTCTTATATCTATGGTGGCGACTGCCAATCATCACAGACACTGCACAGAATTTAGCCAAAACCATATTAGCTCTTGGCTTGGGCATTGCTGCAATCTGCAGGCCTCCCCAAATAATTTATGGACATTACAGAGGCTTCCTAATATAAACACAAGCAGTTTACAATTGTAACCAAGCTGGTGAATAGCATGCTTAAGACGTTGGTACTTTGCACCTTGGTACGAATTTTGCCTCCACTTTGGTCGAATGTACAACACACTTAAATGGTCAATTCTCTACTGTCCTAAGAGTGTGTACAACAAGTGTTGATTGTTCCTTTCAGAAGCAGTGGTGATAACATGGGTGTTTCTCTCAGAAGCAGTGGTATTTTTCCACTCATGCCATGCCATGACTAGGTTTCGATTGACTTTGAATTAATGACCACACTGGTTTAGGTTCTCCTCCACATGATCTATGCAGGCACCGTGCTGAATACGCCATGAGGACGCCTTGTTTTATTCATGCACACCACAGTTTGGCTTAAATCAGGGACCATTGATTGCCAATCATCAGTCGCATTGTGCGGCTTGGCCTTCTCCCGCCTTGCATATCAATCACCTGTGCCTCTTAGCCACTATAACATACACACAATGCCAATACTCTTGTCAGCATCCTCCTGCTTTGCAAAGTGAGTAGTAGAAGGGAGAATAAGGTGCCCCTCTCAATTTATTACCAAAAATAAATGTCACACTTAGCCTTAACACAGCTCTATTTCAACCTGGACGTTTAAAGTGCAAAGTCAAATATAGAGCCATGAGCTCACACTGAATTAGAATTGACACTTTGGATGAAAATAAACTTCTGACTTTATCTTCAACCATTACCACGTACACTATTTACAATCACAATATTAGAAATAAATCTGTTCGAGGTATATCTGACAATATTCCCAGAGCAACACGATCTGAATGAATGAACAAACATACTGTTCAGAGTTGGAATGGATGTATGAACATACCTAAAACCTTCAGTTCAGCGCTGGAATAGATTGCGCCGTACTTATTCTCTGCCACACACTGATACATTCCCGAGTCCTCCTGCCGCACGTCGCGGATGATCAGCTCTCCGTTCATCACCTCCACTCTGTTCCACTGTGACAAGAAGTAGGACCAGGCGTTATGGTGTGTGATACAGCATCAGTCCTCACAGCGTACCTCCAGGGGTCCTCAAGGGGATTCCAGGGGTTCCCCGGCAAAATAAGGAACAGGTTAACTATTTAAGCC
>NC_139706.1:41306032-41333532 GCF_964188405.1 Protomyctophum parallelum
TCAGCCTTGGCGCGGACAGCGCATCCAAGGCCCTGTGATCCTCGGCATCTTCCATTCTCTCCACATCACAGGGACAGAAGGGAAACTCATTTGTAACAGGCTCACGCTGGACGTAATTTGCACAGGTCAGCTGGTAGTTTGAACTTCCATTCTGCTCGGGCAACTGTTCTGACCATAATCATTCAATCAAATTCAGAAGGGAAAAAAATTAAAAGGAGAGGGTGCATTTGCCATTTGCAAGAGGATTTACACGTGCCTGGAATGCAGCTTCATATGTATTGCGCGCTGTCTCTCCTGGGTCTCTTTGAGGCTACAAGAACTAAGTGAACCATGTTAACATATTTCATAGGTTCTGGGTTTCTTTTCCATGCGTAACGGCTCCGCTTCAGATGTTAGGTTCTCACTAGCAAATTTGTTAAGTTATACTTTAACCCATTGTACACATGTCTAAATTGCTTGTATATCGCACGCACGCGCACACGCACACGCACACACACACACACACACACACACACACACACACACACACACACACACACACACACACACACACACACACACACACACACACACACGTGAGAAATACAAAAGTACAAAAATCTAAATCAAATAAAAACTGCTAGAACCTATACAGGTTCAACTCATCTCAAGACAATTCTTCGGTGCACTCTGAAGTGAAAGAAGAACACGATGTTACAGAAGAACAATGGACTGACTGACTGACTGACTGGACTCACTGTAGACCTGCAGATGGCCTTTGAAGGCCGTGCCTCCCCGTGGGTTCTCGGCCTTGCACTCGTACGTTCCCGAGTCCTCCAGCTGAATGTTGGGGATCTCCAGCACGGCCTGGGACTTCCGCAGCCGGGCTTTGGCGGGGATGTTGCCATTGATCTTCCTCCACGTGATGGTTGGAACGGGACTGGAGAGAGGAGAGGAGAGGAGAGATCGCATTAACGCACCAGTGGTGGAAGTAAAAGTATAAATACTGCAGTGTAGAAAAGTCCAAATTCAATGTTATTACTAAAGTAAAAGTACTAAAGTACTAAAGTATTTTCAAATGCATAACAATCTTCTGAAATTAGCAGATCTACAAACGACGCAGCAAATGTGGCATAGGTTGGTGAACCAATAGGGCGGTTTAATTCGCCGCTCTATGCCTTGGAAAGGGAGCTTTATTTCACCAACATTAATAAAATAAGTGGCCTGATTTGAGGTCCAGTACAAATTCTGACCTGACCTACTGTGCGTGAATTCATTTCCGTGGTTATGTTGGCAGACATAAACCGATGACAAACTTTTTTGCGATCCACTCCAATGATCTATATTTACAACCCGGGACATGGACGATATCGTCTCTGTCAGGTGGAAACTTCACACGTCCAAAACTGTTACTTTGAAGAATACAGAGATAAATGAAGTCCTGCACAATGTCTTCACTTGCTGTATAGCAGTAGTCTAAAGTTTAATTGTTTCGGTCTATTACAACATTCATCAGGTATCCCTTTTAAAAATACTAATAGTAGCAGATCTGCTATTTTGACACTTATATGCGACGCTGTATATGATCCAAGTAGGGCGTTTATTGTGGGGGGGGGGGGGTTTGAATATGGATATGGGAGGATTCTGCCATGACAGCAGCGATATTCAAGGTATTCCGAAGCAACGCCCCCCCACCGACACTATTCAAGTGAGGTCACCATTGCACCAGAGATTTTTATGATTAGTGTCAGAGCCAGAGGCCCATCCATCACACCACGCTGCTATAGATCCACATGATAGATGTGCAGCAGCACGTGCACGCACAGAGAACGTCTTACTACATTGTATGAGCTAGTATGTCCACTGACAGGCCTGTGAGAGATGGAAATGTGACATCATTGAAGGCTCCAGCAGACCCATCAATCAACCCATGGGTGGAGATGGAAAACAGGGCATTCTCTTTTCGTTTTTCTTTTTTTAATCCAATCAAAATTCAGAATGAGGAAACCGGCACATGCCCTGGCAGCGATGAGGTGTGATCAGTGGTGGGAGAAGTACTCACATGTTTTACTAAGTACAATTATAAAATCCTGCAGTGTAGAAATACTCTGTTGCAAGTAAAAGTCCGGAATTCAAAATGTACTTGAGTAAAAGTACAAAAGTTCCTTTCGTCCATCAGACACCCCGGCTGAGCAGGGCGGACGACGACGACGACGACCGTGTAGAGACTAGTCCTACTAGTCCTGTTCACTATGTTCAGCCATATCAGTTAGTAGGATGAAGACGAAGATTTTTTTTAATTATATATTTGTATACCCTATTACTTACTAGCTCTTAATCCGCCGCCATTAATTAACAGCGTACTACCAGGGTTTTATCGCGCGTAACACTTACTTTGAAGAGCCAAATATCTTACTTGGTGTTGTGTTAGCGATCGGTGGCTAACGATACAATCGGATCAAAATATGGATTAAAGAATGTAAACCCTGGAACACGAGAAAGCCACCTTTGGCGGGCTATAGGGTACTAATTTAACCCTCCGTGTTCGCCGTTTCTGGCGTGCTCCCTGCTAGTAACGAGTAATAGGTAATATATTACTGTTTTTTAGTAACTTGCTCAACAAAAGACACAGAGGTACAAAGCGTGCCAGCAGATCTGTACATTTTTAAGTGTTGATCGACATGCATGTTGACGTCAAGCATGCATCAGCCAGGCAAGACAAATATAAAGGAGAATATCCTAATATCCTCATTAGGTCCAAAACTGTTACTTTTCAGGACGCAAATTCAAAAATAGCAAAAGTAGCACATCTATACTATAGAGGTTTATGCCCGACAGCAACCTTGAAGGGATACTTTTTTTCTATCGATTACTCACCCCGTGAGAAATAAAATAAGTTAACTGTTTACTTGAATCTGTCCTTCCAGGCCATTTGGTTTAATAAATACATAAATAATAAATATATGAGGGAGCACAGAGCAGTGAGGTGTAAGATTCGGCTGCTGCATAACAAATTCAGAGGCAATTATAGTGGGCAGCTCCTGGCCCATTCAGGGGCTTGTCCATGCTGTAGTGTGACCCTCGCCCATTCAGGGGCTTGTCCATGCTGTAGTGTAGTGCGACCCTCATCCATTCAGGGGCTTGTCCATGCTGTAGTGTGACCCTCGTCCATTCAGGGGCTTGTCCATGCTGTAGTGTAGTGCGACCCTCATCCATTCAGGGGCTTGTCCATGCTGTAGTGTGACCCTCATCCATTCAGGGGCTTGTCCATGCTGTAGTGCGACCCTCATCCATTCAGGGGCTTGTCCATGCTGTAGTGTGACCCTCGTCCATTCAGGGGCTTGTCCATGCTGTAGTGTAGTGCGACCCTCATCCATTCAGGGGCTTGTCCATGCTGTAGTGTGACCCTCGTCCATTCAGGGGCTTGTCCATGCTGTAGTGTAGTGTGACCCTCATCCATTCAGGGGCTTGTCCATGCTGTAGTGTAGTGTGACCCTCGTCCATTCAGGGGCTTGTCCATGCTGTAGTGTAGTGTGACCCTCGTCCATTCAGGGGCTTGTCCATGCTGTAGTGTAGTGTGACCCTCGTCCATTCAGGGGCTTGTCCATGCTGTAGTGTGACCCTCGTCCATTCAGGGGCTTGTCCATGCTGTAGTGTAGTGTGACCCTCGTCCATTCAGGGGCTTGTCCATGCTGTAGTGTAGTGTGACCCTCGTCCATTCAGGGGCTTGTCCATGCTGTAGTGTAGTGCGACCCTCATCCATTCAGGGGCTTGTCCATGCTGTAGTGTAGTGTGACCCTCGTCCATTCAGGGGCTTGTCCATGCTGTAGTGTAGTGTGACCCTCGTCCATTCAGGGGCTTGTCCATGCTGTAGTGTGACCCTCGTCCATTCAGGGGCTTGTCCATGCTGTAGTGTAGTGTGACCCTCGTCCATTCAGGGGCTTGTCCATGCTGTAGTGTAGTGCGACCCTCATCCATTCAGGGGCTTGTCCATGCTGTAGTGTAGTGCGACCCTCATACAATCAGGGGCTTGTCCATGCTGTAGTGTAGTGCGACCCTCGTCCATTCAGGGGCTTGTCCATACTGTAGTGTAGTGTGACCCTCATCCATTCAGGGGCTTGTCCATGCTGTAGTGTAGTGCGACCCTCGTCCATTCAGGGGCTTGTCCATGCTGTAGTGTAGTGTGACCCTCATCCATTCAGGGGCTTGTCCATGCTGTAGTGTAGTGCGACCCTCGTCCATTCAGGGGCTTGTCCATGCTGTAGTGTAGTGTGACCCTCATCCATTCAGGGGCTTGTCCATGCTGTAGTGTAGTGCGACCCTCGTCCATTCAGGGGCTTGTCCATGCTGTAGTGTAGTGTGACCCTCATCCATTCAGGGGCTTGTCCATGCTGTAGTGTAGTGCGACCCTCGTCCATTCAGGGGCTTGTCCATACTGTAGTGCGACCCTCATCCATTCAGGGGCTTGTCCATGCTGTAGTGTAGTGCGACCCTCGTCCATTCAGGGGCTTGTCCATACTGTAGTGCGACCCTCATCCATTCAGGGGCTTGTCCATGCTGTAGTGCGACCCTCATCCATTCAGGGGCTTGTCCATGCTGTAGTGCGACCCTCATCCATTCAGGGGCTTGTCCATGCTGTAGTGCGACCCTCATCCATTCAGGGGCTTGTCCATACTGTAGTGCGACCCTCATCCATTCAGGGGCTTGTCCATACTGTAGTGCGACCCTCATCCATTCAGGGGCTTGTCCATGCTGTAGTGCGACCCTCATCCATAGGAATGTAATTGTATGCCTTTGACTCTTGGGGTGTCAGGTGTGGGGGTCTGAGTGGACCTGTATTCGCCTGGCAGTACAGTCTCTTTGAAAACTTGTTTCTGATTGTGCAAAATCTGCATATTTTTGCCTCCCTAAAATGTCATTTTGGTTACGCTACTGAACACACTATGGTTCATTCATAATTGTAATCCAATTTATCCAACCCCTTTCATCTATATTTTAGATATAGTCTATGATTGTTTTCGAACAATAGTGCAATCTTTGTTTGACAGGCAATGCTTAACCAGCTGCATTGTTGTCACAGGGACTACCACACAAGCCAGCCAGCCAGGCAGGCAGGCGGGGAGACAAGCCGACTGGAGCAATCCTGCGAGCGGGTGAGAGCTGAGTGGCCGTGTCAAGTACTTGACACTTACCTTCTGAAAAGGCCTTTTCTAAACCCCGGGAGTATACAGATAGCGGTTCTCCTCACACCAAAAATAATTTGATGCCACCATATAACATTCAGAAAAGAGCTTGCATTGGACGCTGTGACTTTTACCATGGCCAATCTCCAACCAATCAATCTGTGAAAATGAACTGGCGTGCAACACAAAACCACCATTCTAACCTGAGATGACAGGAAACTGTTGTTACTATGGTTCCCAGTGACAATGGATTTTCTGCACAGTGGACCGATGAAAACAAGCCCTGCCAGGGTGAGGTTTGATTCCCTCCTAAAAATTCTGAACGCAGGGAACTGTGTCCGTATCCCTGGAATATGCCGGCATAAACTGCATAATACCTTCGTATCCACACCCCACAGCCATATTAATTAGCCATATCCAAAGTGCTACAGTATACTATAAAGTATATGTCAATTCAGAGAATTGTACTGCAATATTTATGCATTGTTCTATTTCCAAATTCTGTAAACCTAAAACAGCAACCAGCATAATACACTGTACTAACTCCACTATGCCTGTCCGTAACGAGATACTGTACGTACATTGTCACCCGCTATTGAACATAGATCGCATTCTTTATTAATATTTCTCCCTATTTCTTGCTTTGTACAGCTTTGCTTTCATTGTCTTTCTGTGAACACATAGATCAAGGTCGCAATACCCATGCCTTTGCCCTTGTGCAGTGGTGGAAAGTAACTAAGTATATTTAAGTACTGTACTGTAACTCCATTCCATGCCTCCATTGACTCCGGCGCTGTGGCGCCAGTGCCAACAGAATGCATGAAAAAAGGCCAAGAAGAAGACCCCGTGATTTGCCCCTGTGAACCGGAAGTGGTAACTAATCGGCCATTTTTGAGCCGACTTCTAAAGTGAACGTGTATGCTGGCCCCTGGAGCTGGGGTTTATGCTAACAGCTAGCGGTAGAGATAGAGTAAATTGTACATTTAATTATTGATACTTTTACTTCAGTAAAACATTTGAGTAGGTTTTTCAACCACTGCCCTTGTGAATGAACTTGACCAATACACTGATTACGACACAGGGATAACTGCTGCAAGCAGCCATGAGTTGACCATGCAGTTTGTCTTCCAGTTACTGTACAATTACTGTATATAGCTTTTGTCAACGCCTGCGCAGGTCACGGTTGCGGATTCAATGGGAACTGACATCACAAGAACATAATTATTGCATGGATTCCGTGTAGCAAATGTTCTGCATTTCTATGACACTTTACTTTTATCCAAACAACTTTAACCCATTAAAATCGGGAAAGTGTCAGAGCTATGAGCTTGTAGATCTGCTTTTTTACCGTGAACATTCTTGCAAATGTATAAAAACATTTAAGCATACAAATCTTTGCTTCTGGGGCTCCCTTAATTAGCTCTGGTCCAGTGGAGTAACTAAAATTAGTATTTTTCCCGGTGAAAACAAAATCCCTTTCTGGCCAAAACTTGCATTTATACGTGTGGTGGAGGGCTCAAAGTGCGTCCACTAAGGAACGTAAGGCTTTCTAATTACACAACCCGTCTTTGTATTGGTGAGTAGGTAAAACATTACATTTGTGTTTTCGCTACAGAGGAGAGGCTGGTCTGCATTTCATGCGAGGCAGGAAGCCAATCAGTTCCATAGCCTTAAGGCTATGGACCAGAGCTAGGGTTCCCTGGAACAACATTTCTCTTGGGGTCTGTGGCCAAATACAATTGTGGAGGTCCTTCCTTGACATGAAAACGTTTGAGAAGCACTGTCATAATAGCCAGAGCCACAGCCAAAACAATTTGGGGGGCCTTGTCATGAAAATGTTTGAGAAGCACTGGTATACAGTGTTCAGTGCATGTGAACAAAATTACTTTGATTTGTAGGTGCATGACTTTGCTATGTCTGGATGTGTCGTTTGGGTGGTATGGGGGACATATGGTGATAACAGATGGCAAGGTTATGGTAGACTAAAACAAGAATGTAGGCTAGCGTCAGGCTTCACTTCACTGCACGCCTACAGAAATGCTCAGATACAGTGTCACTGTGATCATTGCACTGTACAAATCACTGTTTCATTGTTGTAACTGTCCCAGCAAATGGGATTTTGTAATTTTCTATTTCTATTTTCTATTCTATTTTTATTGCTAATGTGAACATTAGAGGTACATTTCTTGGGTACATTGTATTTACATGCCGTGGGTGGTGCCTGGTTAATTATGACGTGTTGAGGGCGTGCAGGAAGAGCCTGTGAGTAGCATTAATGACACCGGTGTGAGCTGGCTCAGGCAGTTCAAGCTGAGTCGCGGGGTTGAGAGGAGCTCTGCTCACGCCACAAAGTGTCCTTAACCCTTTTACTGCTGCCATTTATTGAGAAATTAGGACCTAATTCATGCCAGCATTTTTTTAATTTGAGCTCTTATTTTGAAAAGCCACATTTTGCCTCAACCGGAAGTGAGCTTATCCCTGCCAGCTTTACGTTGCCAAGACAACCTTTGTTTACATGATCGAAAAATGCCGGTACATTTTTGCACTCCACAACGTCGGCTCGTGCCGTCAAAGAAACGCTGTTTTGACCAAAAATGCCATCTGGGACAAGGAATAGGAGATACAGGCGATTGAAAGAAATGGATAGAATGGATTCTTATGGCGACGGTGAATTAATATGAACGATCCAGTGCAGTGCTAACAACAGTGCTAGCTAACCGGCTAACGTGAGTAGCATTATGGCTTGATCAATCATATGCACTAATAAAGGGCAATTGCCGAAGGGCTTCGGCAATGGCAGCAAGCGTTAATATCAAATTAATGCTTCAATTGCCGAAGGGCTTCGGCAATGGCAGGAAGACGGTTAAATATAAATATAAGAGAATGTCGAGTAGCTCCTAAAAGAATCGGCAGAAGGCGCACACGGTACGTTGCATGTTGTTGGTTTCTGTGTTTGTAAATAAGTGTTGTAGTTCCGTCGATTGTTTGTTTACGTTTCATCTTGTTTTTTTACCCATACCCGGAAATCATGATTGACCGACAGTTACAACAAGGACATTCACATTGCATACTTCATGGTGGTTTAAAAGAATATTTGTATGTTTTGTGTTACAGTTTTCACGGTGTCTAATGGGAAGAAATAAAACGACCTTAAAGACATCTGTTGGAGCGTTGTCATATTTCTGCTGGCTAGGAGCCGCTACAATTGTGCTTAGACAATGTCTCATAATGGGCATAATGATGGGTCAGACATAACAGCAGGTAGAGAGGGTTGACATTATTATGTCTGGCTGTTGCCTCATAAAGGCTGAATATTGCATGAGATTTCAGAACCACATTTCTGCAATATTGCTTGGAGTGTTGTTGTGCTGTTTTTTGTACGTCAATTATTGATCCCTCTGTTAATAACTGTAAGGAACCTACCATTTAGGACTAAGATACACAACACAGTGTAATTAGCAAAGCCCCCATGTACAAGCCAAATCTTCATTTTAAACAAAGAGCGTACAAATGGGTCCAATGTAAGACAATGGCTTCTTTTCTGGTTCTGGATCCAATGTAGGACATAATGGCACAAGAGGGTTTGATCGTCCAATTCAAATGTGATTTTGAAAATCAGACCAGGTGTCAAATCTCTCACTCTGTGAGCTTGTAGGCTATCTAGCTATTTTTGAATAGCCAACACAATCTAAAACGATGGTTGATGCTTACCGGAACCCATTTTGAGCGGGAACCCCTTTTGGTGGTTACATACATTATGTTATAATTTAGCTATTGAAAAATAGCAGATCTACAAGCTCATACAAGCTACACACTTTATGCAATGTCCATTGTCCACATCCAACAGGATCACAGAGGCCATTATACAGATCATATGATATAGCACAGTATGAAACAATGGATAAAATGATCATCAATCATTCTAATCAATTGTGATAAATAATCAAGATCATTTTTGCTGTAATCGTGTGGCTCTATCCTGTACATAGGTTACATATAATGACAAAAGGGGTATGTTATGGTCATTGCGGGAGGGCTGATTGCTTTACAGCTTTACCCAGTCAGTGGTAGAAAACTTACTCAAATGTTTTACTTAACTTTTTCTCTGCTTTCTACGTTCATAATCGTAGCTAAAGCTAAAGGTACTAAAGGTGCTAACTACATACATGTCTGTAGACAGCCGTATACTCCATATATAATAATAATAATAATAATGAATTGCATTTTTATAGCGCTTTTCCAAGTGCTCAAAGCGCTTTACAATGGTTCATTCATTCATACATTGGGAGGTGAAGCGGTGAACAGTCGACGCCAGCGTCCTCACTCCCCACATTCACACACCAATGGTGGCAAGCTCACACCGACCAACTCATTGGAGGCAATGTAGGGTTCAGTGTCTTGCCCAAGGACACTTCGACATGTGGACAGGAGGAGCCGGGATTCGAACCGCCGACCAAGGGATTATTGGACGACCTGCTCTACCTCCTGAGCCACAGCCGCCCATATGAAAGCTGTGAGCGTCAATTTACCTTTTCGCATTGCTCCGATTATATGGAGAGCCTCCGTCCCCACCAGCTATGGGATTTTTAAATCCAGCTCCATTGAGCCTCCATTATAACAGGATTTTCAAAGCACTGTATCTCTAAAGCTGTCGCGCATCCCGACGATCGTAAATCATTTGTAAGTTTGCATCGCTGAGCACATGTGTAAGTTTGCATCGCTGAGCACATGTAACTGTTTGTAATGATAAGGGGTATGAGCTACGGCTAACGATGACTGTGCTCATGCACAACAACAGCCCCCACCTCACTGAATAACCCAGAAATAAAACAAGGAAGAGTCAGAGCGGACACGTGGCATACGTTACGTGTGCTAGTAAAGTACCAATGGCTGCAGTGGCTCTTAAAAAAAAAGATCTGCTCAGAAGGTAATCGGGGTTAAGTGTCTTGCTCAGTGACACTTGTACGGTATACGAACTTAGGGTCAAACCAGCCACCCTCAGATTCCTAGTCTCAGCCATGGCCGCCCCCATAATGAAAAATATGCTGCACATCAGCAGCCACACAGATGAAATGAAAAGCCTTTGCCGCACCACAGACATAACTGACACAGCATCACGTCACACCAGTCCTGTTTGGCATTCAGCCTCCCCCTGTCCTGCCACAGTCAGTGGGGGCATCATACATATTGATCGACAGCAGAACAAAAGCCATTTAAACTTCATTTTCAGGGCTATATAAAGACTGGCATTTCCTAATGGGGTGCAATTGATCAATCATTCATCTGTGGGTAAAAAGGGTAAGTCACCGGGATCACCATCCAGCTGTAAGCCATCACACGCAAATTAATTTGAGAGAGAAGGCAGCGGCGCAGAGGGCTAGGTCTCGGGCTGTTTGCCTGTTTGACAAGCATCCAAAACGCCTGCTTAGTTTCACAGGGGGGGGGGGGGGGGGGGAGCTATGTATGAGAGAGAGCTGCAATGTCTATATTCCGAAAACGACTGATCGCAATGTGGTTAGTTAATTGCCGGAAAGAACAGCAACAAAATCAAGGGTTCTTAAGACGTCTGTAGATTAGCGATTGTTTGCACTTAAAGATAGGATTCGGGCGATGAATAATTCATGGCAAATAATTACAAACGGAATGACGTAGGGGCTTATTGTTATGTTGTAAAAATGAAAATCATTTAGCACAAAGTAAAAACCACTCAGCTTTCGCTTTGGCGGAAAACAAATTATAAAGGAGAAGGAAAAAAGTATTTCAATTAAGTTTCTTCATGAACATTGTGTGGATTGGATTTAGATTTTGTTGCATTAAGGTCATTTTTATTTTCAGCCGTGGCCTTTGCACAGTTCAGCGAGCGCAATCATTTGAATACCAAGCTCATCAAAAGGAATCTAATCTAATCTAGTGTCTGCAAGTGTGTGTGTGTGCGTGTGCGTGTGCGTGCATGCGTGCGTGCGTGCGTGCATTCGTGTGTACGGCGCGGGTATCATTTTGCAAACGCAGCGATAAGAACTAACAGCCATAATAAGGTAGGGAGTTAACTGTCTGTGCACACAGTCAAATCTGAAGTGGTAATTTAACTCTACAATGGAACCCGACACCCGTATAAGGCTCAAGAGTTTAAATGAACACCGCACATTTTTTAACGTGTTTTTTTTTGCTTACGGCAATACTCTCCCAACGGTTTAATGGAAACATCCGTATAACAGACAGTGAAAGCACGCTGAATACATTTCTACATTAAGGGCTCTCAATTATCAGGGACACATAGTTTCCCTGGGGCCTTCGGCTTCTGTCCTGATGGTTTGTGTACCCTCTATGGACTAACATGCCATCTATACAAGTCTGTCTTGTCTGTCCGTGATGCTGCCGGGGCCATCTCTGTGCGGTCACTATAAGATTCATACTTCGCCGCGCGACGGTGCAGCGCGACGGAAATAGCCGACCTGCAAGCTCACAATGTGTTGCGGACGCGACACATTGTGAGCTTGTAGGTCTGCTATTTCTGGGGTGCATGCAACGGGAGCATGAATTTGGCTTTAAACATCCCACCCTGGAGACATTCTGAATCCTATTCAGGTGATGGAATAATGCAAAACAAAGCAAAAAAACATCCCGCAGCCTTGCAACAAGGAAAATATGTTTCTACTTTCTAGCTATGTGATAATGTGGTGTCTGGGTCGGATGCAGATTGTAAGATAGTGCTGTAAAAAAAATTAAGCTGTGAGGGTTTATCTCTGTTTTACTCACTTTCCCAAAGCGAAGCATTCCAGTCGCACGATCACTCCTTTGGCGGCCAGGACCGATGTGGGAAAATGGACCTCGATTTTGGGCTCGTATTCACCCATTACACCTGAAAGATTACAGAGAGAGAGAGAGACAGGAAATTAAAGGACTTTACGGGGTGGTCTGGCACGTTGAGCCCAGTGACTATGACTGGGTCTGTGTAGGCCTACTTGACGATATTGCCCACCATTGTTTATTGGGTTATCATTGTGTTTTAATGAACATTAAAAAGTCAAGCCAAAAGTAATCCTCGGAAAAAGGATAGATGTAATAAAATGTACGTACAAGGCTTAGCAACGTGCAATGATGTTTAAACAACATTGAATCAATTATTCAGGTAGGCCTACATTTGGTAACATTTCAATCAAGGACAAGATGTGCAACAAATACATGCTTGAAATCTAAAAATAATACATTGTATCTGCATTAAATATGGCTGTGAACCACGCAGACATTGATAAAATGATGGTACGTATTGATGGCAGAATATCCTTTAAGGTACAGAGTGGCTCAACATCTCACAATCACATCTTTCCCCAGCTTCGGTCATACGCTGTTACAGGGAACCCATACATGACGTGCACCCTGCCTCAGCCTCTGTACGGTTTAGTTAAGCTTCACCATGACAGATCCACATGCACAGCACGCTGCCTGGAGCACTCTAGTGTCATGCTCAGGCCTCACAGTACACATGGTACATTAAGCACTTCAACCCTACAGGTACATGTTTAGTTGAAAGGTGTAACTCTAGTGTAGTCCATAAATCCCATGGCGCGTACTGTACGTTACCAGTCAGCTGAAGATCCAGGACTGATAATCAAAATTCCCTCCGCACGAAATTGCTTTGCCAAAAATATCCGATCTACAAGCTCACAGCGTGTCCCGACCAGGCCCCCAGAGCGGCTGGTCAACGTTGAAGCCGCCATTCACTGAAAACTGCAGGAAGTGACATCATGACACAAAAGTGTGTCATAAATAAGTGACCTCGATGTTGAGACTGCGCTCGAGCCAAAGATCCGGCAGACTTCCGGGTACTTCAAACGCCACTGAGCAACTTCCATCGAAATGAATAGCTGGGGGGGCGGTGCAGTCCACCCTCTTATAACTCTATGGTCGCGGCATGTTGTGAGCTTGTAGACCTGGTTACTATTGGCAAACTGTGTTTAGCTAAATCAGGCTGCGTATTGCACACACCCTGCTTCAGTCTCTGCCATCGATGTCTGTGTCTTTCTGCTACTTTTCATTCATCACATAATGCCTATGCAGTGAAAGAGGTTCATGCCAATTCCTACTGGCATTCATTCATGGTTATGTGGGTATTAAAAAACACCAAAAACACTAATAGATAAATGTGCAATATGCAGGCCTGTAATACATTTCTCTGAATGTGTTCAGGGGATGCATTTGGAAAGAGAATGTACAATATGATAGTAATACTAGTCTTGCCGGGTATACATGATACACCGTGGTAATAACGGCCCAATGGGAATGTGCAAAAACTAATTATGGAGGAGATGACGTCCACAGAGACAGTGTGTTCTGTAGCAGCACTGCTACAAATCCAAGGCTACAGGAAGCCTGGGTCATATCGGTGTGACAACGGTAAAGCCATTCAGCTGATATGCTCGCTAAAGTGACCATTTAATAATTGAACAAGAAGCCCCCCGGAGGACATCGGAGAGGCATGGTATTCTCATTGTGTATCGCCGGCGATGCTCAATTCCTTAACGCCATGGACGGGACACATAATAACAACACGCTGACATGTATGTTATCAGCGTATAGCTAAGTGCATGCCACCGGATGACTACCGTAGCTCCACGCTCTCTTTAAGTCACAGCCGGAGGACATGCGGGTTGTTTTCTCTGTTTCGTTCATTTTTTCCCCTCCTCTGTATGTTAAGGAGGCCATCTATATCCATTTGCCGCCAAGACGTGTCAGATGGCATTGAGCAAATTTGCAATAACGAAAGGGAAACACTCTCACTCGGGATCTAATTACCATTATCCGTCTTATTAAATGGGAGTTTGCGTTATGAATATTGCATGAGATTGTGACTCTTTGCACAGGCCTCTTTAACCCATTTTGAGCGGGAACCCCTTTTTGTGTTAGCATCATGTTGTGCTTTAGCTATTTTTTTTTTAATCGAAGAACGACTGACATAGAAACATAGCTTTTTCAGAAAACTGTCAGGATGTAGAAGACATTTTTGGAAGGTCAAAATGGGTTAAACACTGGCACAAATGCTTCCTAAGGACAGACTTCTTGCCCCACTGCGCTGCGCTGCGCTGCACGCACCTCCTCCTCCTCCTCCTGGGGACCACCGCGAGAGATCTGCGGACAATTCAAAGAGGCTACGGTTATGGCCCCGCAACGGCTGTCAAAACGAGACAAATGGCCACGCCGTGACATTTGAGAAGACGCAATCACTTCTCCTATACACGAGCACCTGATGAATTCAATGTGAGGAGGCGAGGAACAAGGCATCATTGGACTGTGGGAAGGAAAATAAATAAATAAAGCAAAACACTTTTATGATGTTTGTTCCAAAGAACTTTTCAATTTCAATCTCATTTTCATCATTTATGACGATCCGTAGCAGCCCCTTCTCATAAAAGGAATTTGCAATATTTCATTTGTTGGAGCCATATTGTAGTCAATATCATATTCAGCCACCGTAGCGCCTGGGATTTGATAGAAGTGAGAAATCGAGTGTCTGGGCCTTAAAAAACATTTCCACCTCTCGTTTATAGTGTTGCTGATTTATCTTCCATTTTAAGTATTACATAAAAAAATGATATATGTTTTACTGTTACTCTCTTCTGCATGCAATTCAATTTTGCCTGTCCGGTTGCCTGTCCGGAAATCAGCCCAAACAAATAAAAAAGTGCACTATCAAAGGGCTCAGAAATATATCGGGTTAATGAGATGAGACAAAACTCTGCTAAATTAATATATGCATTGAAACATTTACAGGAATTCCATTTTACAGTTAAAAGGAATTTGACATCCCTGCTAGTGCATGTTTTTCTCTAGCTCGCAAATAGCATGCATGATCCCTTTATGAAAACCTATTAGGGACTAATTTGCATCTATGTAATATGTAGCAGATTTGAAGGTCAGCTATTGTTATGCAGACTTTGCAGAGTGAGGGTCACGTGTCAAATATCTGAAAGCCAAAAAGTACACAAACAATTACTTTCAACGTCATTTCAGTAAATAGACATTGCTTGTTGATTTCCCCTGGTGGTGGCCTCGGGCATTATTGCATAGTAATTTCTTACACTACTGTAAACTACTGTATAGTCTTCAGTGGTGGAAAGTAATGGAGCATGTCACAAGGCGTGACAGACGGACGGACGGACGGACGGACGGACGGACGGACGGACGGACGGACTTATGGTTTTGCAGGTTTTCATAGTAATCTGCGATTGGAAGGCACTTTTAGAATCGGCCAAACCCCCCCCCCCCCCCCCCCCCCACACACACACACACACACACCCCCACACAAACACACACACGCTCGCTCGCTCGAGAAAAAAGCACATCTAAAGGCTTTTAGATTTGCCTTTCACCCTTGTGACACATACAAATGCTAGGGTTTACATAAGGTTTGTGCCATTTCCATTGACACCGGGAGAAATAACACATTTCACAACAATAGACGGGGTGTACTGTCATGGTCATGGCTGACTGAGGCATGCAGCATGGTTTATTGTCTCCACCAGGCCGAAGGCATGTGGGGAGAGTATGTTTTGCACTGCGTCCGTCCGTGTGTCCGTCCGTGTGTCCGTGTGTCCGTGAACAGCTAATCTCGGCCACCGTTAACCCGGTCGATGCCAAATTTTGCACACACACTCCCTGGATGCCAACCATGAACCTCTGCCCCAAACCTTCCAGAACGGCCTGTTATAGCGCCACCAGGAGGCCGCTTTGTGCAAAACAAGTTTTTGCACAGTACACCTACAGATCTTGTCCAAACATCACGCAAATTGGTACACAGTCTCTCTAGAGCCATTCAACGAAACGGGTCTTTCAGATTTATCAGACTCCATCCTGATTGGTTAAGATTGGCTTCCAAAGTTCACAGGAGTGCTCAGTTTCAAACAAAAGGCTGCAAATCATGAACACATCGCGTGATTTCCGTGAAATTGTGCACCCACATTCCCACTAGGCCGAGGACGAAATGCCACATGAACAATTTCAACTCAGCCTCAAGGTGGCGCTATAACTGGCCGAAAAGTGTTTTTACCTCTAACTGCACGGATCTGTGGATAACCTGGTGGAGACCTGTGCCCAGAAGGGCACTTTTTCTAGTTATAGAAGTGCTCCAAAGGTCATCCTTGGTATCGTATGGGAGAGATGCACCTGGAGGGACTGTGGATTTCCATGTGCCTGCAAACACTGCTCCTTTATTCATACAACTGTCCGTAATAACTGGGACAGTGGAGCATCTTTCTGTTGTGGTGTACAGTATGAGAAAATAAGTCTAGACTCAATTCTATAAGCCGTAACCTTTAGGACCATTCTTTCTCCTAATGGAGAGAGATAGCTGCAACGATGCCCAAACCGCAACAAAGATGGTGGCATACAGTAGTGTCCAAGCTGGTGCACTGTCTGCTTCAAATAGCTTTATTGCCATTGTCAACCAACAGGTGTCTTACCCCTCACCACAGCCTAAATAGGGCTTGCAAACCTCACACCTTACTTAGTATGCAAATGTGGGGGCGGACCTCACACCTTACTCAGTATGCAAATTTGGGGGCGGACCTCACACCTTACTTAGTATGCAAATGTGGGGGCGGGCACCATCTTCAATGTGTCAAGTATACACCTGACCAACTGACAGGAATATATATATATATATATATATATATATATATATATATAATATATATATATATCAACAACATCTGCACAGGCCTAAGCTAAACAAAAATAGGTTTTTCTCTTATATACACAAGATGTACCAATAAAGTACAACCTTGAGAACAACAGCCCCCTAAAAGACAAGTCATGTTATGCTTGGTAGTATGCTGAAAATAGCTAAACTACTGTACAAGCTCACAATGCGTCACACTGCGACGCAATGTGAGCTTGTAGATCAGCTCTTTTCCGCATGCAACCTAGGAACACAACACATTGTCAAGCTGAATAATGGATGATACACTGTATATTATTATTCACGTGCGTGTGTGTGTGTGTGTGTGTGTGCGTGCGTGTGTGCGTGCGTGCGTGCGTGCATGCGTTTCTCCATTATGTATTTTAGCCCTTTTAGTCTGACCTCCTATAGAGGGATGAGCGTGACATCATCATCATACCAGGAAGTTATGCGGGAACGCCTACTGATTGTCAAAAACGACTTTCTCACCATTACAGCCCATACATCCAAACAGAAAGGTCTTATCTGATTGCATTGAACAACTCACTTACTTTGCCACTCGATTTGCCACTCACTTTATGCATGCGCATACCCTCTATATCTCCATTCTAACCTTTTGTGTTTTTATTTCACAACCAAAGTTACTTTGGCCACTTGGACCCTCTAGACTTAGTAAAACAGACCTGAGTTGCACACTGCACAGTGGCTCAGGGGTAGAGTGGCCGGTAGAGCAGCCGGATGGGAACCAGTTCAATCTCGGGAGCCTCCAGAGTTAGTGTCCATGAGCAAGACACTGAACCCCGGATTGCTCCTGATATGCAGGTTGGCGCCTTGTGTGTGAACAAATGTAATGCACAATCTATGTAAAGCACATTGGATAAAGTTACTTGGTAAGTTTTTATTTTTATTTGTTGGAGTTGTTATTAAAAAAGCACTTTCATTGGTTCAATATTTGTAAAACCCACAGGCAAATAGCACCGATTTATTAAAGAACATTTCAAACCTTTAATTATAGAGGTACCGGTAGGAGATTTGTGCCTGACAGCGACAATACTGATTACTATCCGACCCAAGCCAGCTTGTATGTTGTTGGGTTAGGCTATATTAATAAGCCTGGCTCAAATAACACACAGCTTCACAGCGTTGAAGTTCAAAAACGAATAAATTAATGTTTACCATCTTGATCCACTGCCTGATCAATGTTATGACATACACAACCCTGTGCTTTGTTGTCTCCACCAGGCCGAAGGCATGGGGGGAGAGTATGTTTTGCACTCCGTCCGTCCGTGTGTCCGTCCGTGTGTCCGTCCGTCCGTGAGCAGCTAATCTCGGCCACTGTTAACCCGGTCGATGCCAAATTTTGCACACACACTCCCTGGATGCCAACGATGAACCTCTGCCCCAAACTTTCCAGAACGGCCTGTTATAGCGCCATCAGGAGGCCGCTTTGTGCAAAACAAGTTTTTGCACAGTACACCTACAGATTTTGTCCAAACATCACGCAAATTGGTACACAGTCTCTCTAGAGCCATTCAACGAAACGGGTCTTTCAGATTTCTTACACTCCATCCTGATTGGTTAACATTGGCTTCCAAAGTTCACAGGAGTGCTCAGTTTCAAACAAAATGCTGCAAATCATGAACACATCGCGTGATTTCCCTGAAATTGTGCACCCACATTCCCACTAGGCCGAGGACGAAATGCCACATGAACAATTTCAACTCAGCCTCAAGGTGGTGCTATAACTGGCCGAAAAGTGTTTTTACCTCTAACTGCACGGATCTGTGGATAACTTTGTATGCCAACTCCCTAGAGGCCAAGGAAAAACCTTTGTCTGGAATTTTTCACATCTGCTCTTTATAGCGCCACCAGGAGGCCGACATATGTAAAACACATTTTCTATTATTACTCCTTCAGATTTTATCCAAATTTCACGCAAATCGGTACACATGATCTCCATAGTCATGTGATCAAGACAGGTTTGTTTGATTTCTCATATTCCATCCTGATTGGCCACGATTGGCTCCTACAGTTTTCAGGAGTAGCCCGCTTTGTACAAATCGCCACAACTCCTCAACGCAGCGTCCCATTGCGATAAAACTGTGCACGCATATTCCCACTAGGCTGAGGAAGAATCCTGGTGGAGACCTGTGCCCAGAAGGGCACTTTTTCTAGTTTTCCCTGAGTTGTGGGTTGAGAGCAATTAACTTCATTTCACATCTATGGAATGAACGCCTCCCATCCAGTTCATCTATGGAATGAACGCCTCCCATCCAGTTCATCTATGGAATGAACGCCTCCCATCCAGTTCATCTATGGAATGAACGCCTCCCATCCAGTTCATCTATGGAATGAACGCCTCCCATCCAGTTCATCTATGGAATGAACGCCTCCCATCCAGTTCATCTATGGAATGAACGCCTCCCATCCAGTTCATCTATGGAATGAACGCCTCCCATCCAGTTCATCTATGGAATGAACGCCTCCCATCCAGTTCATCTATGGAATGAACGCCTCCCATCCAGTTCATCTATGGAATGAACGCCTCCCATCCAGTTCATCTATGGAATGAACGCCTCCCATCCAGTTCCATATCTATGGAATGAACGCCTCCCATCCAGTTCATCTATGGAATGAACGCCTCCCATCCAGTTCATCTATGGAATGAACGCCTCCCATCCAGTTCCACATCTATGGGATGAACGCCTCCCATCCAGTTCATCTATGGAATGAACGCCTCCCATCCAGTTCATCTATGGAATGAACGCCTCCCATCCAGTTCCACATCTATGGAATGAACGCCTCCCATCCAGTTCATCTATGGAATGAACGCCTCCCATCCAGTTCCACATCTATGGAATGAACGCCTCCCATCCAGTTCATCTATGGAATGAACGCCTCCCATCCAGTTCATCTATGGAATGAACGCCTCCCATCCAGTTCCATGTTAGAAAAACTCCGCTCCATTACGCAGCTATGTGTGTCCCTATTATGTGCACGTGTCTGTCCAACCACGGAAAGCTGCAACACGGTAACTCTGTCATTTCTCGACCGTTTCAGACGCGGGAAGGCTCGTTGGAATCAGGCCGGCCGCCTAGACGGGGGTCTGGATGTTCCGGGGACCCCCCCGGGGACCATGCAGGAAATGGCGCTCTCGTAATAAACGGTCCGGGGTGCGATCGTAGTGAAGATGAATATTCTGTGACTACTTAAAAGGTAAGTCAATTTGGGAAAAAATATCACACCCGTGTGAAGTGAGTGGTGCAACTCCGTGTGAAGTTCCAGACCAACAGGAATGCGGCCAGGGTGCCGCCCCGGTTCCGGCGAGCCGCCCCGTGACCGAAACGGTCGAGAAATGACAGAGTAACCGTGTGGGGATCCACACACACACACACACACACACACACACACACACACTGTGATATTTTTCCTGTGTTGTAGGAGGTTACGAGACCGTATTCTTTCTTCCCTTGTTATGAATTATTGAAATGAAAACTCAGCAAAAAAAAGGCTACAGAACGGGCCTAATGAATGCTCAGTTTGGGAGCAATTAAGTCAATTTCACATCACTGAAATGTTTCCAAAGGCAGTAGCCTTTTTAACGAAGTAATTATACCTACGGTACGTGAAATGTTAAACATTCATCCCATGGGTAGAGAGACATAGCAGTTAGCATGGAGCAGTTTCACTGCAGCTCGGGCAAATTTAATGAACCCAGAAATGGTGATTAGTATAAACTTTTATGATATAAATGTTATGTATAGGCCTAATGGATGAAATTCAGCGTGGTTGCTAAAGGTTACACGTTGAGCAATTTGAGTAATTTAATAGCATAATAATATGTAACCATACCATTAACATCCTATAAGGCAAAACACAAATTCATCATTCTATAAGTAGCATGTGAGACTAAAAACGTGGGCTAAAAACGGCCATAGCCATAGCCCAAATGTGCTGACCTCTTCACATTTGTGATGACGTCTATGGCTGTTTTTAGCCCAATAAGTGTTTTTTGTGCCTCATATAAGAACTGTGTTTGAAAAATAAACAAATCATCCCGGCCGTTGGATATGGATATGAAGAATCAACTGACTGTGAGAGAACGCTAATGTTACTGCAGCCAAATTAGTTACATTTTCGCTAGAAACGGACTGTATCAAATATATAACAAACTTTACATGTTTAAATATGCAAATGAGGCATTATGTAGGAAAATATGCAACATAATCGAAAATATGAAAAAGCTACTACTGTGGAAGGGTTATCATGTATTAATTTACTTGTATTGATCCTATATAAACAATTTAATATACAGGTAGGTCTAGTTTTTCACCAATTTCGGAGCTCTGGCTCATGGACTAAGAACCAAACATAACTGAACCTGTTCCTATTGGGAACCAACCGGTGGAAAGGGTCTGTGTGATAGGTTACGCTTGACCAATAGGCCAGTCCAACCGCTCTGTACATCCTCGCTTTTGGGTGGGAAACCTTACATGTCCAAAACCCTTACTTTTCAGAAGACAAAAAGTGTTCGGAAACTGTGAAAATAGCCGATCTACAAGCACAGAACGCGGCAATTTACGCAAGCCTCGTGACAAAGTAGGCATTCATTGACGAAGAAACATGGAGATAGGAGGTTTCCGCCCGACAGCGACGATGGGGCAAAGAATTACAAAAAGGAATAAGCCTCCATGAAGGCTTTATCCATCCCAGAACGGTACATTTAATCCTGAGCCGTGCGGTTAGCACGGCGTCTCTGATCACATGTCCATGTGGACAGTGGAACGGGAGATCAATATTTTCCAGCAGGGCGTAATGGAGCCCAGATGCATGAAGACGACTTTGATTAACAGAGTAAGACCACACGCGTGCGCTCGCTCTCTCTCTCTCTCATGCACGCGAGCACACACACACACACATACTCTTCCCCGATCATCACTCACTTTTACGCGAGGCACAGATTGCAGTATCTGATTGCACTGTCTGAACGCACGCACGCACACACACACACACACAGACAGACAGACAGACAATAAAAAGGAGGTTATGCCGAAGCATCCGTGAGATTTGTGAGGCGAGCTGGGCTGCCAAGAAATTCTTTGGTACAATAGGTTCTTACACAGCTGTGGAGATTTGATTTGGCCCGTGTTTGTGCTACGGATAAGAGTGTGTCCTGCAGTGGTTTGATGTGCCACGTAACCACATGCCACAAATAATTTGTGGCCCACAATATGGAGCAAAGTCACTTCTTTGGCACCAACTGGAAGGCATTTGTGTCACCGTAGCGTTTAACCACATTAATCATTATTTTATGCTTCATGAAAAATAGCAGATCTACAAGCTCGTAGCGCAGCACCGAGTGCCAAGCTTGTGTATCTGCTTGTATATCTTGAAAACGTGTGCAAGTCTTTGAATATATATTCTTTGACAGCGAACGTTTTAACTCATATCTTTGCTTCTGGGGGGGGGTCCCTGGAACAACATATTTTCAGATAGGGGTCAACGGCCAAATACAAAATATTTTGGGGGTCCTTGACATGAAATAGTTTGAGAACCACTGATATAGAAACATGATTTAGAAGACATTTGTAAAATCTGGTCTCATGTCTTAATCGGCTAATAAATAAAACGATAAGCAAAACAACCAAGACAAGCCATTGTTTTTGTGCATGCACCAACACGTGCACAAAGACGAAGATGGCCGATCTACAAGCTCACAACATGCCGTGCTGCCACTGACGTGTTGTGAGCTTGCACGGCTATTTCCTGTAAATCAATATATAAATCAGTATATCTCTAAGCCTAAATCTAATCTCTAAATGCCTAATTCCACCCCAACCCAGAATCTTTTACTAATTGTGAGTCTAACTTAAAATAAATTAATAATAAATAAAAACCACCAGGACCAGACAAATTGTCCTCACAATGTCTATTTCTCAAATTCTACCATCATTTTGGAGACTTCTGGCACTCACAAGTAATAGAAGAACACACACATGCACACTGTCCTAGACCTCTTCCCGGTCTAGTTAATATGCTTCCTTAATGAGAGCAATAAGTCCAGCACGGTAACACGCGTCAACATTAGGTGTCTCTGAGGATCGTTTCACACAATAAGGCAATAAGGCTATGCAAATGAAGAGGAAACAGACAGTCCTTGCCGGAAGGGATGTTGACACTGTACAGCTAAATGCTGGAAGCTATGTTAACATTGTATGGAGCTAAATGCCGGAAGCTATGTTTACTCTGGGGTGGTAAATGCCTGGAGGCAACGGTTAGCGTGTGCCCGTGGGCTGGCAGAGGAAGCCCTTTTTCCACCACTTCGCCCGAGGGGTCGGCAATCTCAGCGGCCCCTGTAACCTCTGACAATGACAGACATCTGGCGTGCACGGACGCCTCTCTGTCTAGTCCAACATTTACCACTTAATCAGTTAAACGGAACCCTATATGCTGGGTGTAAATGATTCCTGCATCTCTACAAATCCTTAGCAGTGTTAGCACTACCTAACCTCACATCACCAGGCTTTCCACCTCGGAGGAAAGCCTGTGTTTCTAAATCGCTGTGTGATCCGGTCTAGACCGGTTGATAAAAAAAGAAAAAGTCTCGCCAGTCGATGGCTAACGTTTTGTAGATCTGCTATTTTTGGGTAATGTCACGCACCAGTAGGCTATATGGATGCATATGGATTCAAAAATAGTGCTTCAGAGAAAACGAAGTTTGTCTGATAAAAAAACTTTTGGAAACTTTTTGAAAACTGTCATCTATAATGATGTGCCCAGAACACGGTTATAGTAACATGGTTGCTCCAATTAAGAGTTATATATGCAAATATATGCAGATTTATACTTTTCCGAAGTGTATATATAATATATATATATATACTTTGGAAAAGTATAAATTTGCATATATTTGCATATATATTATATATAATGGTTAAAATTTATTTGGAGTATAAAAGTCATTAATTTGAAGTATACTTGTATTAGTTTCAAGTATACTATCAAATATATTTTAAGCACATTAGTTTGTAATGTTATTATATTAACACATTGGTAGTATATTTTAAATGTATTTATTTAATACTTATATATATATATATATATATATGTATATCTATATATATATAGATATACACTTATAATACACTATACAAATATACTATAAATATAATATAAGTATGCTTTTCACTCATCGGAAAAAGTATACTTGGGATACTGGAAGTATATTTTCAATTTAACACAATTTTTTTGTCACAAAAGGGTTAAAAAGTATAGAAAAAATATATTTAAGATATGTTTAAGTAGATCTGATAGTGTATTCAAGATAACAAAGTATATTTTAAGCACATTAGTTCATAATGTTATTCTATTAACACATTGGTAGTATATTTTAAATGCATTTATTTAATACTTGATATACACTCGATATATTCGAAAATACACTATAAATATAATCTAAGTATGCTTTTCAAAAGTATACTTGGGATACTGGAAGTATATTTTCAATTTAACACTATTTTTTTGGTCACAAAAGGGTTAAAAAGTATAGAAAAAATATATTTAAGATATGTTTTAGCACATCTTAAGTGCAACTTAAGTATAAAAAGTACAACTTAAGTAGTTTCAAAATAGCACAATTTAAAATCAAATAGTTTCAAGTACAAATAAGTACATTTAGTATACTTTTAAAAAAGTATACTAAATATATTTATTTTTCGCCTGGGTAACGCGGTTTAATAATGTGGTTAAGAAGCCTGTCGTGGAACTGGCATCTCCAATCCAACACAAACTCCCCCCTCACCTCCCTGCACCCCGGCTGGGCTCCAGGGACGGATGTCGGGCATAAAAGAGTGAAATCCCATCCGCTGCAAGGACCATTGATTCGCTTAATTTTATTCCAAGAGAATGATTTCCCCATTGGCCAGTCTCAGCCAAGCACATTGTGAGCGAAGAAAGCCCTCCACGCTAATGTTAAAACATTGCTCACTAAAACATTTTTGGGAATGCATAGAACCACAGCGTCTTCTGGGTCCCCCAGTACTTGAGTCAAACCCTCATTCATGGTTCCTTGAGTTTGTTCCAAATGACAGAGAAAAAAATCAGACCTGTCTGAACTGAGTGGTGGTAGTGTGTGTTTGTGTGTGTGTGTGTGTGTGTGTGTGTGTGTGTGTGTGTGTGTGTGTGTGTGTGTGTGTGTGTGTGTGTGTTAGGCTACTCAACAGTTACACCTTGTACTGTACTATAGTAGGCTACTTGTACTGTACTGCTCATACTGTACTACTTGTACTGTACTGTACTACTCATACTGTACTACTTGTACTGCACAGCACTGTACTATACTGTAATTCTTTGTTGAATTGAACAATGTGGACCCTGTTGTAAACAAGTGTAATGCTTAATTGGGTCGTCCACTCACAGTTAACAGTCTTTGTATTGAGTTTGTGCTTAAAATGTACTGTAAATTCTACAAACTGTTAAAGGTATATTCAGTGATTTCACTCAAAAAACCTTAGGTTTCGTTTTTGGCTGGGACCTAAGCCTTTCATCCAATCGGGATAGAGAGCCAAAAGCGAAACTTAAGGTTTTTTGACCCCCAGGGGTTAACTGGGGACAGGGAGGAACTCCTTATATGGTCAGCACACTCTATAGTAGAGAGGATTATCACAACAAAACAAAAAAAATAAGTGATATTTGAATTAAGTGAAATCACTGAATATACCTTTAATAAATATTTCAATCAATCAATCAATCAATACTACTCATACTGTACCATAGTACTGTACTACACTGTATTCTGTACAGCACTGTACTCTGTACTGTACTGTGTGTGTGTGTGTGTGTGTGTGTGTGTGTGTGTGTGTGTGTGTGTGTGTGTGTGTTTGGCTACTCAACAGTGACACCTTGTACTGTACTATAGTACTTGTACTGTACTGCTCGTACTGTACTACTCATACTGTACTGTATTATTTGTGCTGTACTACGCATACTGTACTGTATTATTTGTGCTGTACTACGCATACTGTACTGTACTGTGCTACTTGTACTGTACTGTAGTACTCATACTGTACTATACTATACTGTACTACTGGTACTGTACTACTCATACTGTACTGTATTATTTGTGCTGTACTACGCATACTGTACTGTATTATTTGTGCTGTACTACGCATACTGTACTGTATTATTTGTGCTGTACTACTCATACTGTACTGTATTATTTGTGCTGTACTACGCATACTGTACTGTATTATTTGTGCTGTACTACTCATACTGTACTGTATTATTTGTGCTGTACTACTCATACTGTACTGTATTATTTGTGCTGTACTACTCATACTGTACTGTATTATTTGTGCTGTACTACTCATACTGTACTGTATTATTTGTGCTGTACTACTCATACTGTACTGTATTATTTGTGCTGTACTACTCATACTGTACTGTATTATTTGTGCTGTACTATGCATACTGTACTGTATTATTTGTGCTGTACTACTCATACTGTACTGTATTATTTGTGCTGTACTATGCATACTGTACTGTATTATTTGTGCTGTACTACGCATACTGTACTGTATTATTTGTGCTGTACTACGCATACTGTACTGTATTATTTGTGCTGTACTACGCATACTGTACTGTATTATTTGTGCTGTACTACTCATACTGTACTGTATTATTTGTGCTGTACTACGCATACTGTACTGTATTATTTGTGCTGTACTACGCATACTGTACTGTATTATTTGTGCTGTACTACTCATACTGTACTGTATTATTTGTGCTGTACTACTCATACTGTACTGTATTATTTGTGCTGTACTACTCATACTGTACTGTATTATTTGTGCTGTACTACTCATACTGTACTGTATTATTTGTGCTGTACTACGCATACTGTACTGTATTATTTGTGCTGTACTACGCATACTGTACTGTATTATTTGTGCTGTACTACTCATACTGTACTGTATTATTTGTGCTGTACTACTCATACTGTACTGTATTATTTGTGCTGTACTACTCATACTGTACTGTATTATTTGTGCTGTACTACGCATACTGTACTGTATTATTTGTGCTGTACTACGCATACTGTACTGTATTATTTGTGCTGTACTACGCATACTGTACTGTATTATTTGTGCTGTACTACTCATACTGTACTGTATTATTTGTGCTGTACTACTCATACTGTACTGTATTATTTGTGCTGTACTACGCATACTGTACTGTATTATTTGTGCTGTACTACGCATACTGTACTGTATTATTTGTGCTGTACTACGCATACTGTACTGTATTATTTGTGCTGTACTACTCATACTGTACTGTATTATTTGTGCTGTACTACTCATACTGTACTGTATTATTTGTGCTGTACTACTCATACTGTACTGTATTATTTGTGCTGTACTACTCATACTGTACTGTATTATTTGTGCTGTACTACGCATACTGTACTGTATTATTTGTGCTGTACTACGCATACTGTACTGTATTATTTGTGCTGTACTATGCATACTGTACTGTATTATTTGTGCTGTACTACTCATACTGTACTGTATTATTTGTGCTGTACTACTCATACTGTACTGTATTATTTGTGCTGTACTACTCATACTGTACTGTATTATTTGTGCTGTACTACGCATACTGTACTG
>NC_139706.1:41336032-41346032 GCF_964188405.1 Protomyctophum parallelum
TTGTCCAATGAACAGGTTCATTAGCAGAATTGTACGAAACATCCCCTCAAAATACCGTTACCACACTATAGGAGTAATCTACAAATTGATTCACCATTATGTATTAGGGAAATACTTTAGTTTCAACGTGTGGATGAGATACATTGTGCATAAAATATCCTGCAATCGCTGATGAGCAGAAACCTTGTATCTCCATGAGAGCTTGTGACTAACTAAGTTGGATCCACTGGAACACCCATTTTCTGAAAAGTAACAGTTTTGGACTTAAATGATATCCACCCGGCACTGATGGCAGCTATAGCTGTGTTAGCAGGGAGACTCTCTATGACACAACATTATATTCCGTTATAAATGCCATAAAAAAAACATCAGGCCGGTCTGGGCCATGGCTCAGCGGTCCAGGCACCTTGGCTGGTAATCCAGACTGGCAGTGTGCCGCGGGTCCCGAAGGCCTTTACTGCATGACTTCCCCCCATCTCTCTCCCCATTTCTGTCCCTCCATAAAAAATGAAATAAAGGCGAAACAGAAAACATCATGCCTGCATGCCTGACCTGTGCAATGGTAGAAATGCATTCACATATATATCTGGGAAGAATGCAGCAGCCATAGACTGGTGATTGGCAATTGCAGATATGTCCCAAAATACAGCCAACATGTCGGATCAACCACTGGGCGTCCTATCTAAATCAGGGTCTAAATGTCTCAATGGAAGAGCCACGTCCAACCACTGCACATGTATAGTTGTATTGTATTAACACTAGACCGGTGCCCGGCTGTAGAGCACTGAGTCGGTAACGATGGAAGTTGAAGATCTATGCCCCACCCGGCTACGCAATACCCCTTCCACCCATCTGTCTGTGTCCCTTTTATGCCCATTTATGGAGATTTCTGGATCTGTCTCTCTGTGTCCCTTTATTCCTATATATGGAGTTATGTGTCAGGCATGCCCAAATATGGAGTGTTGTGATGTCAGAACAGGCCAGCTCCATATTTGGACCCCGAGCAGGGGCCCTGTCCAGAGCCCAAGCAGAGGCCTTTAGTGGGGGTTCTGGACAACCATGGGTCCGACCGACTCGATGCCGGGCACTGAACTCCCTGTGGGGGTGTGGAACACATGTGTCGAATTTGAAGTCGGTGGGGCGAACGGTTTTCAAGTTATGTGGATTACAGCCATACACACTTATGTACAGACAGACGTACAGCAGTGTTGTTTTCGTCGACTAAAACTAAGACAAAAAATGTTCGTCGACTACCTTTTTTCACGGACAAAAATTAAATTGGAACTAAATGAAAACTAAGCTATGATGACTAAAACTAAGACTAAATATACTGACAAGTTCGTCAAGAAATAAAAACTAGACTAAAATGGACTAGTAGACAAGAGATCCAGTACAAGTGAATTTACACAACGCGCTGCGACGCGTTGTGAGCTTGTAGATCGGCTATTTTCAGCAAGTGTAAAATCTGTCATTTTGACGGCATCAAGGCCTGACAAAATACATTTTAGTCGACTAGATCAACTGTAGATTTAGTCGACTAAAATTGCGTGACATTTAGTCAACTAAAACTAGACTAACACTAAGACATTCCAGGTGACTAAAATGTGACAAAAACTAAATGAAAACTATTCAAAAGACTATGACTAAAACTAAAATCAAAATGTGCTGCCAAAAACAACACTGACGTACAGAGACATGGTGCATTTATAGATAGATAGATAGATAGATAGATAGATAGATAGATAGATAGATAGATAGATAGATAGATAGATAGATAGATAGATAGATAGATACTCTGCCATGCCATATAGGTTGGTTAAAATAACCTTTTATTCAATAAAATAAGGCCCGGGTTGCAGCTTTAAATGTCTTCTTAAAACGCACATTTATGAGGAAGATTTTTATGATCCATTTCATATTACTATTTTATTGGTTACATTTTTATGCTCCGCCGTTTCCACGTTTTATCCATGTTATTTATTTTATCCGTTTTATTTCCATCTCTTGGCAGTCTTGTGTAGTCTCTTCATAGGACCTTATACAGTAGTACTACAGTAGTGTATGGTCAATCAAAAATCGAATTAAAATGTGATGATGTAAGGTTGATATGCGTAACCAGCGATGAACTGTATTTACAATTATAACTTAAGCCAACATGAACATAATCTATGAGCTTGAATGCAGACTGTGTTCAGTATGCGGCGTGTACATCGCTTCGTCTGGGGGAGCGTCTGGGGAGCGTCTTTCGAAACTCAATACAGCCAGACTTTCTGAAATGAACAATAAGGCCATCACAGGGCTAGCACTTCCAATATCAAATTACACTGATCATCCCCTGTATCGCTGCTTTGACCTCATGCCATCTGGACAAAGATACAGAACCTTGCCATGAAAAAAGTTTTGTTCCCTCGGCCATCACGGCATTAAAGGACAACTTTAGTTTTTTTCATTTCATGGTTCATGTTTTAGGTTGTTATTAGAGAAAGTAAAAGATGAGTGTCATTTTTTTTTTCTTTCGTTTTAGGGATTTTAGCTGTTTTTGACAGGGGGGCGGGGGCATTCGAGCATGGGGCTAAATATGTATTTTTTTACAACATTTTAAAGCGATTTATTTTTTAATTATTTACTATAGTCCTAATAAACCCCGGGAAATTTCATCTGGCCACAAAAGATCACGAGATCTACTGAATGTGTCAAACTGACATATTGAGCCTATGACACACAGTGTGGATTCCCCCCAGTATAGGCTATACCTTCACATTCAGTAGATCCTGTGATCTTTTTGTGGCCAGATGTAATTTCCTGGGGTTTATTAGGACTATAGTAAATAATAAAAAAATTAATCGCCATAATATTTTGTAAAATAATACATATTTAGCCCCATGCTCGAATGCCCCGCCCCCTATCAAAAACAGCTAAAATCCCTAAAATGAAAGAAAGCAGGAAATGAAAAAAAAATGACACTCATCTTTTACTTTCTCTAATAACAACCTAAAATATGAACCTTGGTTGAAAAAAACTAAAGTTGTCCTTTAAACAAACTGCCCCGTCGATAGGATGGTTCTGGGGACCCAATGTTTTCTGAATTGTCTTGGTGTTATGTGTTGTTTTTTATGTGGGTGCTTCGGGGACAATAAAGATTATACAACTTGTGCAAGGATGTGCTCTGATTGGCCCGTTAGCCACTTTGAGTGGCAGTCGGGGGAAACGCTCTCCCCAGAACATTATTTACTATTCTCTGACTATCGGGTCACAACCCGCTCACTTCAGCTCGCTCGGTGGTGTCTCGCGTGGCTCAAGTTCGCTTGAAACGGTGGGCCACTGTTGCGGTCTAGTCCCGACACACATGTTGATAACCACTGTGGTGTGACATCATGACGGGAGGAGCCCTACCGTCGGTCTTGAGCGTCAGAGGCGTGGGCGGGCTCAGCACCCTGGCGTTGGTCAGCGTGTTCTTCACCTGGCACAGGTAGCTGCCCACGTCGGACGGCTGCACCTTGGAGACGTACAGGTTCCCTGTGTCCTGCGAGATGAACCGACGGCTGTCCTCCGCCACGAACGACGGGAACTCGTTGAACACCCAGCTGTACATGATTTCTGTGTGTAGGAGGGGGGGGGGGGGGAGAGGGAGGGGGGCACAGGGAAAATCGGGTTAGGGCACTGCAGGGCACAAATAAGGGGACCCCACATTTTTGTGGGTGCCCCAATTTTCTGCTTCCTACTTTTTGTGCACGCATGCACATGGAGACACAACAAGCACACTCACAGACAAACACATTGTGCGGCGTGCGCACATGCACGCACACACCCCACAACAGGAGGGTGGGGGGCTACTTACTGTAGATACATCTACATACAACTTACACTGATTGGGTATAATGTGTGTTACACAGACACAGAGATACCAGGAGGGCTGGTTGATTGGGTGGTTTAATGTGATTCACTATTGAGGCATGCATGCAGCTGGAACCAGCTTCTCCAAATAGATGAAAGACGAGGTACGGTTCACACACAGTGCCACCACAGAGTTCATTGCACTGGGGGGGCAGCACGAGGACAGCATAACTCTAACAGGGCTGCATTGTGCCACTAAGTGCACACAACATATGCTCCTGGTGAGCCATGAGTGGACAGGATCGTCGCTGAAACCTCCATTTTCCTTTTTCAACTTAATGCCCTAGCTCAGTGTTTCCCAACTTGTGCGCCGCGGCACTTTAGTGTGCCGTTTGATATGTCCAGGTGTGCCGCCTGATTTGACCGAAAGTAACACTAACCCTCCCCCGAAAGCAATAGCTACTGTACTGAGCTGCAGGCTTCCTATTGTTGCGTCGTTGTTGTTGTCACACGTCTAATTAGACGTGCGACAACAACAACGACGGAACAATAGACTCTAACGACCATCGGCCATAGGAATGTTAATGCTAATGTATGTCTTTGTGTACATGGGGCCATCGCCTGTACTCGCCTGGCAACTTTACTGTATAAATCCAGAAGACGCTACATTTCGCTCCCTCCAGAAAGACACCACCAGAACCCAACAGCAGCACACACAGTGCCGTCGGGTCACCTGCATCTGACGACGACACAGCCATCGGCCCCTCGCCCTCGCCGCCGACAACAACGGCGACTACTACCAATGCAACGCCTACAAAGAAAACCACTGCCAGACCGTGATGACTACATGAAGTTTGGCTTCACGTTTCTTGGGGATACAACTAACCCAATTCCGCTGTGCATCGGTTGTGGATTCAAGCTCACAAACAGCGCCATGGTTCCCAGTAAGCTGAAGCGTCACCTTGATACCACTAATGTTGAACTCTCTACAAAAGGACAAAACATTTTCGTGAGTTTGAAAGAAAAAAAGGAGAAAGACACAGTGAAGCAGGCAAGTCTATTGATATGCAGTACCAGTCAAAGACTAATGAAAAAGGTCTGGAATGAAGCTACCAAATCGCAGATATGTTGGCAAAGTTAAAAATGCCACATACATTGGCAGAAACAGTAATAGCCAATTCATTAAAACTCGCGGGGGGGGGGGGGGGGGGTGGGCTTGGTGTTGGGGGCTTGAGAAGTATTACTTTGCAATGACACATTGAACATGTGGGGGCTATATTTTGTTATGAGTTTTCAAAAATAAATTGGTGAAACTGAGGCACTGTCTCTGTCCTTTTCTTTCTCTTTAAAGTTATTTGACGAGTGCTGCCATGTGTGTTTATAAAATAACTTTACTCTTGTCAAAAGTATAATGTGTTTGGTATCAATTAAATCAATTGCAATTATTCAATAAAGAATTATTACCCCTATTACTACAAAAACAATGTTTTATTGCTTAAACTTATGTATTCACTATTCATTGATTCACTAGTATACCAAAATCCATTAAAAAAAAAATGCTTTCACACTGTTCTCGGGTCAAATCATGATATGTGATTAAAATGCGATTAATCTAGATTAATTAATCGCAAAGCCTCTGATTAATTAGATGAATTTTTTAATCGAGTCCCAGCTCTAGTTGGTACCATTAGGAGAGATAACATGATGTCGGTACCATTAGGAGAGATAACATGATGTCGGTACCATTAGGAGAGATAACATGGTGTTGGTACCATTAGGAGAGATAACATGGTGTTGGTACCATTAGGAGAGATAACATGGTGTTCGTACCATTAGGAGAGATAACATGGTGTTGGTACCATTAGGAGAGATAACATGATGTTGGTACCATTAGGAGAGATAACATGATGTTGGTACCAAAATGATCGCCTGACAGCACTAATATATATATATATATATATATATATATATACATACACACACTGTATATCTAGGTGTGCCCCGAGATTTTTAGGCTATGAAAAGTGTGCCCTGGGACAAAAAAGGTTGGGAAACACTGCCCTAGCCGATCATACTACAGCACCACACAGAAGCATCAACATTAGCAGATCTGCAATGCGACGCATTTCGATCTTGCAGATCTGCTACTTTTCCTCTTTTTTTAATCCTGAAAACGTGGTCCTGGTAACCCATGGGTGGACTTGAGGTCCATTCCAACCATTGACTGTAAAAGCACATAATGGGGACAAAAGGGGACTCCTGCACATTCAAAATGACCCGTGGGAGGTGCAAGTCTAGCAGGCATGGACATCAAAAAGGAAAAAAACCTTTTTGAGGCGAAACGCAGTCCCTTCCAAGGAAGGGACTGCACACTCCAGGGAACAGAGAGAGAGGGAACATACATACATATACTATATATATATATATATATATATTAGTGCTGTCAGGCGATAATGTTTTTTAATCAGGATTAATCACATGATTTGTGTAGTTAATCGCGCAATTAATCGCAAAACCTTTTTTGCTCTAAATTCAATGATGAACTGAAAGAAAACGCTGTATTGTAGAGATGCTCCGATCAGGTTTAACAACATTAATGTTACTTTTTTTATTTACCTTTTTTCCACATGACGTATGAAAAGACAAGTGCAATGTGCATTATTTTATGGCTTGCCCATTTTCTCTCTTTTGAATAATTCTGTGCAATTAGCACATTCAACACAAACAACTGTTTCCATAAAACAAACTAACATAGGCTACTTCTCTATAAGCAGAATCATGAATAGGCCTATTTAATTTATACAAAAGGAGAAGAGCGAGAGCAATGTGTTTGTGGCTCAAACTTTGTCTAATATTGTTTTAGAGCAGTGGTTCTTAAACATTTTCATGCCAAGAGCAAAGGACCCTCAATATTTTTTCAATCTACAAAAATAATCCCAAAATCGCTTATAAATTAAATTAAATTAAATTACTTACTAATCGCTTATTTGGCAACACTGGCCAGAAACGACCAGTGTTGCTTCTTTTTGTCTTATTTTGTATAATAGACCTAGGTGGCTTGTTTCTGCCATAGAGTTATACTGGCAACACCTCTGACTTCTAGCTAGCTGGATATGTGCTGCTGCTCGTCGACTCGTCAGTCCCAGCTCCGTGACTGGGAGATGGGACTGTCGATAGTCTGGATAGAACTTTCTGTGACAGTTAAATCAATATAAAAGTACCACACAACTGAAAAGTATCGCGACTGTGACCACAAGTTAGAAACGTGTGTGTGGCTATAATGAGGCACAGTTGTTTACAATGCGATGCAAAATTAACAGCGGGGGTTTTGCTTTTGGTCTGGATGGATGAATTGCACAAGTTTCTCAAGCTTTTTTGGACTGGAACGTACGACACGAGCAAAACCTTTATGAAATGTAAATGGAAGGCTGTTACTCCACTTAAAACATCCTAACAAGGGGTCTGGGAAGGGAGTGCATTGCAGGAACCAGTATTCCTCAACATCCCGCCTGCCAATCGATGTGATTCAAATAATGAATAATTGCGCTCAATTGTCTTAAAATGTTTTATACCAAGTGTTGTAAATTCTAATGAATGGCCCTCGTCTGGTTCAGACAGACAGGTAGTGTGTGCAGGCTGGGTGGTGTGTGATAATCCGGTTGAAGTATTCCTTCGGTACGACGACTGCGGTGGCGGGCCCGGGAGAACAATAACGCGACGGAAGACAGTATCACGCTAAAGGTTCACAAAGTTTATTACACAAACAGGGAACTGTGCTGGATCATAATGACGTGACAATAAGATATGAGACAAAACAACGTGCCTACTGCAGCAAGACTGACCTTGCTGGTGCTGAGATGTCTCTCGTAGCCTATCTATAAAGTATGCTACAGTACAGGCAGTATACACAATACATGTCAAGTACACTGTATCTCAAGTTCAAGTACATTTAGATGTACATGGGCAACTCATGATTATAACACCAAGTGACAGCAATACCTTTAAAAACTGCTGCTATTTGCTTCATAAGCTTTATACCAAGCCAACCTTGTCTACGTGTATAATATAACTATTCCTATAAGAGAAATGTAACATTGCTGTGGTTTTGTAAGATAGTAATTTATAAGTTTATACAGCTCTGTTTACACAATTGTTTTATTACCTTTTTAATTACACTTATTTTTATTTGACACTTTCTGTGGAAATGTAAATGTTTTCTCACGCCAAGAACGCTCCTTTCAACTGAACTGATTTGAATTGAGATAGAACCAGAACATTGTTTTAGTGTGGATGATGAGGAAGGAATAAGATAGCCGACAGCAAAAGCTTATTATTGTAATATTGTTATGTTATTGGGGCGGCTGTGGCTCAGGAGGTAGAGCAGGTCGTCCAATGATCCATGGGTCGGCGGTTGGAATCCCGGCTCCTCCTGTCTACATGTCGAAGTGTCCTTGGGCAAGACTCTGAACCCCAAATTGCTCCCGATGTGCTGGTTGGTACCTTGCATGGCTTCCGCCGCAATCGGTGTATGAATGGGTGAATGTAATGCACAATCTATGTAAAGCGCCTTGGATAAAGGCGCTATATAAATGCACCATTTACCATTTACCATTTATTGTTATGGACAGACAGACAGACAGACAGACAGACAGACAGACAGACAGACAGACAGACAGACAGACAGACAGACAGACAGACAGACAGACAGACAGACAGACAGACAGACAGACAGACAGACAGCTCCTGTCAGGGGATCAGTGCAACCTATATTCAAGCCTGCTCAGTATTACAGCAGCTTGAGACCTACAGCTTGAGTACATCAATCTGCATTTCCAGGTGCACACATGAAATAAGTGGGACAGTCATAGCGCTGCACAGCCCAGCCCAGGGACCCTGCATGCTACAGGGGGAGAGAGTCAAGGAGAAGACCCTGCTGCATCTGCACCACTGCCCGCAGCGGCAGCAGAGTTTAGTCAAGTTTGTGTGTGTGTCAAATAAACCGTTGAGTTTGTTGTTGCACAGTTTATTCTATTTTTACCCGTAGTCAACCAGGCATGGTTGATTAAGTACAGATTCTATTTTCTTCAGCAATGGCCTGTGGAGAGGAAGGGGGGGAATAATGCTCCAATCATACACACGCAGCTTTTTGCTGTAAAGTAATATTGTCGCTGTCGGGTGGGAACCTTGTGTGAACCTCTGTTCAAATGGATATATTGGAACACATACTGTAGTTAGTCACAAGCTATTATATTTATCAAACCCACAGACTAAAGTGATATTTCACTTTCAAACATGTTTAAAAGTGAAAGAAATAGCTGATCTACAAGCTCACAACACGTCACATTGCAACGCATTGTGAGCTTGCAGATCGGCTACTTTTTGCTACTTTGTGCGACACTCTCGTACAACGAAGTAGGCCATTCATTTACGTATAATTATTATTTTTCCTTTATTTACCCAGGGTAGTAGCTGAGCACAAGTGCTCATTTTCAGCAACGCCTACACTACGTGAGTGCTGGTATTCATACATACTATGTGAGTGCTGGTATTCATACATACTATGTGAGTGCTGGTATTCTTTTCTACAGTATGTATCTTCCAGAACCGTGCACCCGTGACATTATGACATGGAAATACTCTACCGAGTGCTTGCTTTTGCTTTCTTCAACAGACATATACCCGTCATTGAACACCAGGAAAATCCTTTTCACTTGCTGTGATGTGGGACAGGGGGCATCACAGCAAGTGAAAAGGATTTTCCTCAAGGCCTACAGTGTTCATACCCCAGTTGGTGATTCGTACCCCCAGTTAGGTGAAAAGGCAGGGGCGGAGATATAGGCGAGGCAGGCGAGGCAGTCGCCTCAGGGCCCGGGAGGGTGGCGGGGCCCGGCCGGCCGGCCGCTCCGATGCGTGGTAGTAAACTGTATACTCTCTCTCTCTCACTCTCTCTCTCTCTCTGGCTCTCTCTCCCACAAACACGCTGTTAAGTTACCGCAACTACGACTACATTTCCTGTCAATAATAAGCAATGTAAAATGTAGTTAATTGTGAGTTAAAGGGAGACGCTTTATTGTGAAGGGCCCTTCACGGCGCAGGCAGGAAATAGAAGGTTTAAACTGGGCTGCTTGGTTATGCACGTTAGAGTACTAGAGTAGATGGATTTGCT
>NC_139706.1:41351032-41354100 GCF_964188405.1 Protomyctophum parallelum
AAAAGGTGAACAAAACCATAGTGTTACAGGGGGCACGGTGGCACAGTTGATAGTGCTGTCGCCTCACAGCTAGAAGGTCCTGGGTTCGATTCCCGCTCGGGACGCTGTGGGTGCTGGCGACGTGTTTCGCCAGCACGACTTCAAGTCCGTTGCTCTCCCCAGGTTGGCGGAGGGTGTGTAGAGCAGACACACACACAAACACACACACACACACACACACACACACACACACACACACACACACACAATATTCTGACAGAATGCAGCGGCGCATGCTTAAAAAAAAACAGATCTACAAGCTTATAGTGTACCATAGCGTACATACCAGCGTACTTACCGTTCAATAATAATTAGCATGTATTATTATTAACGAAAAACATAAATACTAGCCTACTATTTTATTGGTCTAGTTCAGTTGTTTGAAACAAAATGGTTGCTGCTTCTGATTAGTTACTAACTTTACTAGACCAATTTAAAATAGTATTAGATGTTTTTCGTTAATAATAACCTATGCTAATTATTACTGAACCATTTTAGATGTTTATATTTCACCAACAGGCATGATATGCATTTATAGGCATAATAGGCCAGTGGCCACCGGCTGGCGCAGTACGGCGCAATCACAGCTCAGTCCATTTTAATATCATAGCGCAGTTCCATGTTTATATACATCTGCTGGTGGGGGGTGCTGCTATATGTTGATTGCCCATTTGTATGCGATAACACATATTATATAATATAGGTGCTTGTATGGTGCGTGTATATATAATAGGCCTACATTTAAATGACCACATTTAACACACACACACACACACACACACACACACACACACACACACTAGAGCCCTGCACGGGCCGTGCCCGGCCCGGGGCCCGTGGAGTTAAGGCCCGTCCGGCCCTAAGCCCGTTGGTACAGTCCAGAAACGGCCCAGGCCCGGCCCGGAAGCCCGACATATTTTTATTTAATATTTCAAGCATGCGTGCTGCCGCCGCGGTCGCTCTACTGGTGCACGGACGCAGCAGCAGCAGCAGCTACTGACTCACAGCTGCACTATATCGCTCTGATAAACCCACATTAAGGAACAAGAAGTCAATAACACACAGACGTCACACTAAAAAGTAGCCTACTTAAATATAATTTTATACAGTAGCTGCTGCACGTGCACTGACAATCAGCGCAACGCGTTGTGAGCTTGCAGATCGGCTATCGCGGACTCACGCTGCATTATAAAACCCAGAGTAGACGGACAATAATAAGAACACTTACGTTATGTATCTGCAGTTTCTGCAATGTACAAATCCAACTTTGTTTAGTGTGGTAATAATGCTCCCGCAGTATTTAATGTTTTTAGAGCCGTAGCCTATAGGCTATTTACTTAGTACTTGTGTGTGTGTGTGTGTGTGTGTGTGTGTGTGTGTGTGTGTGTGTGTGTGTGTACAGCTGCGCTGCACAATAATTAGGAGAGAGAGAGGACGAGAGTTTATAGGCGCGGAGCGAGAGAGATAGAATGTAAAACACGTTGTTTCAAAGTCTTTATAGTTTTGACCAGATTTTAGTGTGCTTGCCTTGTGGCTTGTGTGTGTGCGGACACTGCGGAGGGGTTATTGTCACGTCATGGAGCATGCTGCCGCGCTGCTGAAGCAAGTCCAGTCTGGGTGAAATTCACATCAGAAAATTAATATAACGGCGCGTGAGCCCGCCCGGCCCTGGGCCAGTTGGGCAGTGACAAAGTCGGCCTGGGCCTGGCCCGTTTGCCCCGTCGGTACCCGACGGGCTTGCAGGTCTCTAACACACACACACACACACACACACACACACACACACACACACACGTGCAGGGGTAGATCTGCTCTTTTCGGTGCGCAAAAGAGGTGAGAGCTCGGGAACGCAGGCTCGCCTGGAGACGGCGGAGAGCTCCACGGAACCGGGCCGGCGAGGCGCACGTGGTGGTGCCCGGGCGCGTGGGCCGATCGCCAGGCACGATGCGCGCGGAAAGGCATGCCTTTCAATACCACCAAATACCAAAGGCAACCTATTAAGTCGCAAACGGGTAGATATAGCCCCGACGAGTGCCGCGACGAGTCCTCACGCCACGACGGATTCTTAACGCTGCGACGAATTATTATTAAGTCGTGGCGAATTATTATCTATAGCCCCGACGAGTGCCGCGACGAGTCCTCACGCCACGACGGATTCTTAACGCTGCGACGTATAATTCAAAACACGCTGCGACGTAAAAAAAAAAGCCCTGACTAAAATGATTCAGTCGCAACCTAGGTCGAACGTCGTTCTGAGATTTCGCCCTCTCTCCGAGAGAGATCAATAATTAATAGCCTTTATATCAGTTGTATGATATGCATGTGGTCATCCCTGATCCGACCAGTCCTGTCCCGATTGTATTTCTACGGTATGCTCTTGCTAAATCAACATTAACATTACATAATGCCCGGAGGGTTTCGCTCGTGGCCTGGGGGAGAGGAGAGCGGAGTGGGGGGGAGACATGAGCACTGAAGACGGGGGGGGATTGAGATCCGGTCCGTTCGGTTATTTACAAACAAGTTTACCAAGAATATATTATTTATTCATCGATAAATAGGTTATGATGTAACTAAATATATAATTATTTCTCCTATACAGTCTCTGTTTTACATTTTAGACTTTCAAATGCGCATCTGCTAAAAAAACCTGTGTTCTTCCTCGTCTCAAAGCCAGTCCAGGCAGCTTGAGTGACAGGTACCTTGTACACTTTCTAAAAAAAAAAGCTGCGTCGAAATGAGTTTTGCTTTTTTTTTATTTCCAGCTTTTTTGGATCTGAACGGGGCTTTACTGTGGCAACCACACTAATGCATGGTTATCAGCTATATCTAGCTAGCCGCTTTCTTTTATTGTGGAGAAAGCTGATCGGCAATCTCACAACGCGCACGCACACGCACACGCACACACACACACACACACACACACACACACACACACACACACACACACACACACAGAGAAAACAATGGCAGCCATGCTGTCATTTTACACATGATGAAGTAGCCCTCCATTTATCAGAGAACAATGTAGT